>NC_043747.1:3054194-3116694 GCF_902148845.1 Salarias fasciatus
GTGTGTGTGTGTGTGTGTGTGTATCTTTATTGTCATCATAAAAGCGCTCATGATGAAAATGAACCAGCTTCCACTGAACATTACAAAACAGTAGGTTAAAATGTACACGAGCTAAAAATAGCTCCCCGTCAAAATAAAATACTTTCAGCTAAACACTGGAAGAGGAATGAAACACTGTGTGTTGACGATAACAAAATACAAATCATGTACAGCTACAGAGAAAAAGAAGCTAGTATGTATAATCACAGGTGTGTTGTCTTTTGTTGGTTTTGTGTGTTTTTGTGCGTGCAAGTTGTGTGTATTGTATTTTTTTGCATGTGTTTTGCGTGTGTGTGTGTGTGTGTGTGTGTGTGTGTGTGCAGCTGAAGCAGGAAGCCTCAGAGGCTCCAGAGGAAACACACCTGTGGCTCTGTTTGTCTATCAAAGGTGTGGGTTTACATGTGACCTCTGACCTGACCCGGACCTCTCCCCTGGCGGCGTCCTGAGGGTCACGGCGGCGCCGACCGGACAGTGACCTGCCGACAGTAGAACGGTCCCGACGGAGACGAGCGACTCGGTTCCCGGTTGTAGCCGGAATCTGGCGCCGCGTTACGCCACGGGCCTCCATCACGCCTGTTGCTAAGCAACGGGAAGCATGACAGCTGCTCCAGAGCCGTCTGAGCGCCGGCTGGAGTCCTGATCACTGGGGAGGGGGCCGCGGGGTTCTGGTTCAAGGTTCACCCAAAACAAGTCAAGACAATAACCAGGTCTGTTTTCTCCTCGTCCTCGGTACTGCTGAGGTCTTGTTGGTTTGAAGGGAAATCCGGTTCAGAAGAGTCCAACCAGTCCAGAGACCAATCCAGAGACCAGTCCAGAGACCAGTCCAGAGACCAGTCCAGAGACCGGTCCAGAGACCGGTCCAGTCCAGTCCAGAGACCAGTCCAGAGACCAGTCCAGTCCAGTCCAGAGACCAATCCAGAGACCAGTCCAGAGACCGGTCCAGAGACCAGTCCAGAGACCGGTCCAGAGACCAGTCCAGAGACCGGTCCAGTCCAGTCCAGAGACCAATCCAGAGACCAGTCCAGAGACCGGTCCAGAGACCAGTCCAGAGACCGGTCCAGAGACCAGTCCAGAGACCGGTCCAGTCCAGTCCAGAGACCAGTCCAGAGACCAGTCCAGAGACCAGTCCAGAGACCGGTCCAGAGACCAGTCCAGAGACCAGTCCAGAGACCAGTCCAGAGACCGGTCCAGAGACCAGTCCAGAGACCAGTCCAGAGATCGGTCCAGAGACCAATCCAGAGACCAGTCCAGAGACCAGTCCAGAGACCGGTCCAGAGACCAGTCCAGAGACCGGTCCAGAGACCAGTCCAGAGACCAGTCCAGAGCCACCTGAGACCTGCAGCTCCTCCAGAACCAGAACAAACCCTACCGGGGTGAAGGAGACATCCCTCGGTTCTCTCAGAGAACAGCGGAGATCAGTGAAGGAGCCATGAGTGGAGGATTCATCCAGTCACGTGTTCAGCACTTCATGACCTGGAACTGTCCATTGTTTAACAAACCACAAACCCAGAACTGAAGTCAGACCCGGTTCCACACAGATCCAAGAGCGTTCTCTCATCAAATCTGAACCAGAGTTCAGAACAAGGCCAGTGTGTCCAACACCTCCAGTAATCTGATTACAATCCAACCGAAATAATATCAGGCAAACGCCTCCATCCAGGAAGGATGCAGTATTTTGGTAAAAATGGCAGAAACTATTAAACCGGCACAACCCGGATCAATCAATCAGGAAAACCGCTGATTGTTGACGTTCTGCTGGTGTGTTCACTGAGAGGTTCCAGCGCCGTCTGGTCACAGCGGGGGGCCGAACAGAACGGCTCGATCTGACCGAACCTGCCGGCGCTCAGCCTCCGTTTCAGGGAACAGAGGAACTGAGATCTGGAGAGAACAGCTGACTGAGCCGAGCTGCTGTGAGCAGCCGCGCCTCTAGGGGGCAGCAGCCTGAAGCCCGGCGGCCAATCAGAACCCTGGAAAGCTGTAAAACACAGGTGACACATGGCGAACCTCCGTCCACACGCAAACGGAAGGTTTCTGCTCATCGCTGTTTACAGATCAGACTGTTTACATGTAAACAAAGACGGAGAAGTATCCAGAACTGGGCCTGGACCGGGTCAGGACCGGGTCAGGACTGGGCCTGGACCGGGTCAGGACTGGGCCTGGACCGGGTCAGGACCGGACCTGGACCGGGAGGAGGTGAAGGTCAGCTGGAAGGCCTCCGTCCAGGCAGGGAGCGTGCACGTGAGCAATCTGCAGCGCGGCCGGCGGCTTCCGGGACGTAGAAGTCTCCGCCGTGCGCGGCTCGCCTCACGTGCGTGCGCGCGGAGGGAACTGGCCGTTCCGTGCTCTCCTCTGCTCTCGCGGCACGTTTGCATCCACCAGCTGCTCGGTTGCATCACGGCTGCTTCACCGCATCGCCCCCGACGACGTGATCCCCCCCTCCCCCCCATCCACCCCCCCGGCCGCCGCACGGCATGCTGGGAGGAAGCACTGACGCCGCTCTTTGGGCCATTTTGAGCCGAACCCCGGTCCCGGTCCCGGTCCCGGACGGACGGGGGCCGGGACATCATGGCTGCTGCCAGCAGCCGCAGCACACTGCTGTTTCCACACTGTGTGGATGAAGATGGAGATGAGGATGATGAGGATGATGAGAATGATGAGGATGATGATGCTCTCTGCTGGCCACACAAACAAGCCTGATGTGAAACACAATGAGAAAAATAAGGAGTGTGTGTGTGTGTGTTATGATCTCCAGAGTGCACAGGCTGGCTTTGTACACTGGGGATTCCTCTGCACTGCCAACACACACCACGCGCAGCGCGCGCGCGCGCACACACACACCACACACACCACACACACACCACACACACACACACACACACACACACACACACACACACACACACACACGCCCTCTTTACGCACACGTTCCACTTGCCTCCGCGCGCACGGCAGCGGGGCTGATGGAGCAGAATGAGAAGAATGAAATCTGCCTCCATCAGTCACAAAGACTCCAGACAGAGAGAGGAGGAGGAGAGGAGGAGGAGGAGAGGAGGAGAGGAGGAGGAAGAGGAGGAGAGGAGGAGGAAGAGGAAGGGGGTAAACAGGCCCATACCCGCTGATGGTCGCCAAAGGAGGTCCGGACCGGTTCGGATGTTTTCGTGACAGAATCCCTCCTGTGGATGAGAGCGCGCGCACGGGAGCGGCCCGACGAAGAGGAGGAGAGGATGAAGAAGAGGAGAGGAGAGGAGGCAGGAGGAGAAGCTGCAAGAGTAGCACCAGGAGGAAAAACCTCTCCTTCGTTTACGTTACAACCGGAGACTGAAACAGGAACACGGTCTCCGGATATAACGGAGAGCCGCGTCACGCCCCTCTCTCTATATACACCTCCCTCCCTCTCCCTCTCTCTCTCTATCCCTCCCTCTCTCTCTCCCTCTCTCTCTCTCTCTCCCCCTCTCTCTCTCTCCCCCCCTCTCCCTCTCCCCTCTCTCTCCCCTCTCCCCCCCCCCTCCCCTCTCTCCCCTCCCCCTCCCCCCTCCCCCCCTCCTCCCTCTCTCCTCTCTCCCTCTCCCCCCCTCTCTCCCTCTCTCTCTCCTCCCCCTCTCTCTTCCCTCTCTCTCTCCTCCTCTCCTCTCTCTCTCTCTCCTCTCTCTCTCCCCCCCCTCTCTCTCTCTCTCTCTCCCTCTCCCCCTCCCTCTCTCTCTCCCTCTCCCTCTCTCTCTCTCTCCCCCCCTCCTCCTCTCTCTCTCCTCCTCTCTCTCTCTCCCCCCCCCCCTCTCCCCCCTCTCTCTCTCCCTCTCTCTATCTCCCTCTCTCCTCCTCTCCTCTCCCTCTCTCTCTCTCTCTCCCTCCCTCTCTCCCTCTCTCTCTCCTCTCTCCCCCGCTCTCTCTCTCTCTCTCTCTCCCCCTCTCTCCTTCTCTCTTCTCCCTCTCTCTCTCTCTCTCCTCCCTCTCTCTCTCTCTTCTCCTCCTCTCTCTCTCTCCTCTCCCTCCCTCCCTCTCTCTCCCTCTCCTCTCTCCTCTCTCTCCCTCCCTCTCTCTCCTCTCTCCTCTCCCTCCCTCCCTCTCTCTCCCTCCCTCTCCCTCCCTCTCTCTCTCTCTCTCTCTCTCTCTCTCTCTCTCTCTCTCTCTCAGGGTTAAC
Source organism: Salarias fasciatus (assembly GCF_902148845.1). Lineage (NCBI taxonomy): Eukaryota > Metazoa > Chordata > Actinopteri > Blenniiformes > Blenniidae > Salarias > Salarias fasciatus. Next base: position 3,058,372 of record NC_043747.1, read on the forward strand.
AGTGGAATCAGTTATAATTCAGTTTATTGTCAGGACTGACTCCAGCCTGCAGATCATTCTAACTGAAACAAAGAACCTTCCAGTGAGAAACAGTCCAGATGACGCAAGTCCTGCAGCTTTCTACTGTTTGTCAATTATTGTCTTTAGAAAGTCTATAATGAATGGAATCAGTGCAAACATGAGCACATGAGCGTTTAAAGCAAGAGAAAATCCTGTGGTGATTGTTGTTGATCAGATTTGTTGATGTTGGTCAGATTGGAGCTGCTCCTCTCATGCTGCCCCCTGCTGGAGACACGTGTGAACTGCTGTAGAAATAAATCAAACCTGTTCTCTAAAAACGGGACTGAAGCCAATCACGCTTTAATGTATTTCTATGAAATGAATGATCAGAAAATTATTTATGGAAAATGAAGCGCACGCACTGTTCGTTTCATACTATTCATTGTGGTTTTATCACTACATCGTCCTCTCTGGAAACGGGCATAGATTTCAAAACGTTTCCCTGTAAATACAAAACACTTTCTGACACAAAAACACAAAACTATGTGCTTACTTTCGGCATACCTTTACATTTCACCCCGAAAACCAATATCAACAAAGTTTTTGTTCGGAGTTATTGTACTTCCGGTAACCGACAGGCAGGCTTTTATTTTGAAGGCAGCGACAGGAAGTGTGCGTGCTGAGGTTTCCTGCGTGAAGAATTCCTAAGGAGGGAGTTTTTTTTCCTTCTTTTTCTTCCAAGGAGGAGCGGGAGGAGCAGGAATAGAAAGAGCAGGAGGAGGAGAAGAGGAACCGGGAGGAGAACCGGGAGGAGAACCGGGAGGAGAACCGGAGGAGAACGGGAGCACCGAGAGCCCCCCTCACTATGTGGGCACAGCTCGAGAAAAAGTTCCCCGGAACTCGGAGCAGAGTTAGGGAAGTTTCACCCGGACAGAGAGAGGTGAGTCAGATAAACCTGAAAGTGTTAAAAGTCGGATAAAACCTTCGGTCCGTCCCCGGGAGGACAGCAGAGTCTGTCTCTGTCTCCGTGTCCTCCTGGAGCTCCGAGGCTCCCGCTTCCTCCGAACTCCCCACAATTCATCACACTGAGGGGAAAAGGTGTGTGAGCTCTAGTGTGTGTGTGAGCTCCAGCTCAACTTTATTTACATAGACTGTAAAAACAACTACAGCTGGACCAAAGTGTGTGTGAGCTCTAGAAAGTGTTTGTGAGCTCTAGAAAGTGTGTGAGAGCTCTAGAAAGTGTGTGTGTGCTCTAGAAAGTGTACATGAGAGCTCTGGAGAGTGTGTGTGTGAGCTCTAAAAAGTCTGTTTGTGTGTGTGAGCTCTTGAAAGTGTGCGTGTTCGCTCTGGAATGTGTGCGAGAACTTTAAACAGTTTGAGTGAGTTCTAGAAAGTGTGAGTGTGAGCTCTAAAAAGTCTGTTTGTGTGTGTGAGCTCTGGAAAGTGTGTGAGCTCCAGAAAGTGTGTGTGAGAGCTCTGGGAAGTGTGTAAGCTGTAGAAAGTGTGTATGAAAGCTCTGGAAAGTGTGTAAGTGTGTGTAAGCTCGAGAAAATGTGTGTTGAGCTCTAGAAAGTGTGTGTGAGAGCTGTGGAAAGTGTGTGTGAGCTCTAGAAAGTGTGTTTGTATGTGTGAGCTCTTGAAAATGTGTGTGTTCCCTCGAGAATGTGTGTGAGGGCTCTAAACAGTTTGAGTGAGTTCTAGAAAGTGTGTGTGAGAGCTCTGGAGAGAAGCTCTAACACACACACATAAAGAATCATTTGTGGATGTTGGTGAAGCTAATGCTAATGCTGAGCTAACGCTGCAGAGGAGGAGAGCAGCTCACTGCAACTTTATTCATACAGCTCAGAACAAACATGAGCAGGTGATGAAGATGAGGATGAGGAGGATGCTGGTTGCTCCACAGATGGAGGGAGAGAAGGAGCGACAGATGCAGCAGCGCGAGGAGAAGGAGAGCAACGAGGCGGAGGAGGACGCCCGGAGCGACCAGAGCGACGCCGACGACGAGGAGGAGGAGGAGGAGGAGGAGGAAGACTGCGAGGGGCGGCGCTGGTCTGGCAGGAGGGCTACGGCGAAGACAACCTGGGCCTTCCCATCATGCACTGGGAGGCGCTGAGCCTGCGCATCGCTGAAGCTGGAGAAAGCAGGCGGAGGAGAAGAAGGAGAAGATGGCGAAGGTCAGACTCCCCCGCTGTCTCTGGGTTGAACTGGAACACACACTCCTCACAAACCCTTTAGTAAAATTCAAGATGGCCGCCATTTTTCACAACGGAGTGTGTGTTACAGTGAATGTGGTTCCACCTGGTTCCACCATGGTTTCCGATCTGATGTTTTTGTGCCGGGGCTTCCAGAGCGGCCCCCCCCCTGGAGAAGGCCTGATCCCCCTGAGCCGGGCCGAGGACCGGAGGAGGAGGACGGAGAGCTGGGAGGACGGAGACGAGGCCTGCAACAGCCACGTGCTGGCGCTCACGTCCCGGTACGGAGACACGGGGGGGACACGTCCGTGGACGGCTGTCCTGCAGACGCGTTCTGACTCAAAGCTAAGATGTAGTTTCTTATCTGGTGTATATGAAGTCGGTTTCTCATTGGACGGCTGTCCCGCAGCCTGCAGACGCAGATGAACCTGCAGCTGTGCTTCATCAACGACAGCGAGAGCGAGGAAGAGGAGGAGAAGGCGGAGCCCGGCGCCAAGGAGGGCGGCAGGGTGAGTCAGAGTCCGGGGGGGCCGTCCGTTTACACACCCTGTCCTCACCCTGTCCTCACCCTGTCCTCTCTGTGTCCCGGTGAAGCGAGGAGCCGCCCAGGCTCAGAAGAGTCCCCCGCCTGCCGCCAAGCCGGAGAAATCCCGATCCCGAGGCTTCAGGAACACCCTGAGGAACCTGAGGGACCGGCTGAGAGCCGACCACAAGACGCTGGTGAGTCTCCCGAGGCCGCACGTCCCCCCCCCCCCCGCTGTCCCTCACAGTGTCCCCCCGCTGTCCTCAGGCTGCAGCCCGCCCCCAGCCCGGCCGTCCCCCGGACTCACCTGGAGCCCAGTGACCTGCAGAGCTACAGCGTCAAGGACCTGACGGCGCTCTGCGCTTCTCTCAGCCAGAACATCCAAGGTACAGGACTCCCAGCAGCACCCAGGGGCTGGTCTTTAACCTCTGACCTTTACTGAGAGTGTCCTGTAGGACAGCAGAGAGCTGGGCCAGTGAGTTCAACGTGGAGCTGGTCGGCTGCAGTGCTCACTGCGGCCACTAGTCGGAGCTACAGAGCTGAGCTGTGTGTCTCCCGCCTCTTCCAGACCTGAGCTCGGAGCTGGTGGGACGGCTGCAGGTCCGGGACCAGCTGAGGACGGAGCAGGACGCCATGCTGCTGGAGGTCCAGGACCTGACGTCTCTGTGACGCGTCCCACCAATCAGGTGGAGGCCTGCTGCGCCGAGGCCCCGCCCACTGGGAATCCCCGACCAACCGGTGGAGATCCTGTGAAAACAGGGCGCCTCAGCGGCCTGTTTCCATGGCAACAGTGTTTTCCGTCCCTGGAAACGGGACGTTTTTTTTGGGAATTTGTCTTCCAGGTTGAAACGTTTTCGATCCGTCCCGGTTGGGTTCAGGTTCGGGTTCGGGTTCGGGTTCGGGGTGAGGACCCTCCGTAGGACTTCAGTCCGCCCAGAGACACAACAAGAAATGACTGATCCAGAAGTATGACTTCAATCTTCAAATTCTGAGGAAAGAAAGCCAGATTTCTGACTCCTTGGACCCGGACCCGGACCCGGACCCGGACCTTCAGCTCCTCACACAGTCTGCTGCTGTTGGTTGAGGTTGGCTCTGCAGGACCGTCTGAAGACTTTTTGTTTTCACTCTCCAGAGGTACGAAGCTGTCGGCACATCGAGGCGTTTGTTCTGGTTTTACACCGTTAGCATGTGTAGCTAGGATTATCCAATCAGTGTTTACTAACGGTGTTTCTTAAACGAACAAAAAGGGAGATCAGGTGTAAACCACACCGTGCCTTACGTCTCACATGACTCTGAGTTTTCTGAGTCTTCATTGGACTGACTCTCTCTGAGGTTTTGAACCGCCGCCTTCTTAATCCTGCCTGTAAACAACCTGAGTTGTCCGGTGAACTCTCTGGAGGGGACGGACGACACAGGCGTTCAGTCACTAACGTTCGCTCTCATTCCCTGAAGGTCCTCGATTCCGTGTCCTGTAGTTTCTTCTTCTTGGATTCCGTGTCTGTAGTTTGTGGTGTGAAGGCTTCAGCCTGCGGTGTAACGGCGCCACCTGCTGGGCTCCGTGCTGCTCTACGTCTCTACATCTACATGTCTTCTCTGATGTTTTACTTTCCTGGATTCCTGACTTGGGGGACTTTTGGTAACTGTGGTGGAAACACTTTTTTTTTATATGTTTTCAACAAATGATTGTAGCATCCTGTTGAAAAAAACAAAAACTTTTTGTATTTTATGCGAATTTGTATTATTTTTTGGTGAAGACGTCATTTCCTCAGCGCATGTATTGCTCTAATAGCCTCTTGTTTTTAGTCTTGTGGATGATGGGGATCTGGTTCCTCTGGTTCCTCTGGTTCCTCTGGTCTTCGTGATGTAAACATTTCCATAAACCATGAAAAATCATTTCCTGCCTCTTTTCACAATAAAAGTCTTACATCATCTCAGTCACGGTGGCTTGTTGGAGGGACGGAGCGTCTCTGTTGGACTGAAGCGGGCTGACCTCTGACCTCGGCTGACCTTCACGCGGCGGCCCGGCGGCGACTCGGACCGGCTGCTGAACGGCGCCACCTGGAGCCGATCGGCTCCGTCCTCTCGTCCAAACAGTCTGAGAGTGGATCCAGCAGCGGGGGAATCGTCCAGTGACGGAGGAGAAGCACCAACCTGCGGTGTGTTTTCAGAGTAATCAGTCTGCTGTGACACACACACACACACACACACACACAACACTGGGGGAGGGCCTGGATTGCACATAGGAAACGGCCTGTGGCTGCTCAGAGAGGCGGCAGAGGGCGGCGGAGGGCGGCGGTCCAGCTCTGAACGCCGGAGGCTCTCCACCTGTGAAGGTTGGAGGTTCTCCGCCTGTCCTCCGGCCGCCGGCAGAAGCTTGTCCTCCCGGGTGGCCGGGCGATGCTGGGAATCGAACAGGGAGCCGTACGGTGCGGCGGTTGAGCCGACGGGCCAGCTGGCCGAGCGATGCAGGTATTTATGAGCTTCTCTCCGTTCCTTCTGCACAAACGGCGAGCTGTTTCCAGCCCCGTCGCCGTGATGCGTCTCCGGCCCGGCCCCTGGGCCCGCACACCGCTCATCGCTGGTCTTAACGGTGTTTTCCTGTTTCTGAGCAGTTTCAGGTTGAAATAATCCCATGAGATTAGATTAGCTGGGCTCTATTCCTCCGGAGGTCGACTGATTCAGACAGTCCAGCCACCTTCTCTTTACTTTATTCTAAACTCTTTGTCTCAGCTCATTTACAGAAAACTGTCTCAAAACCCAAACATTCTGACATTTTTGTTTCTTTGTTACTTTAATTAAAGAGTTGATATATGAAGCTCTGATTCACTCGTATTTACGGTGACACGCTTCATTAAATGATCTAGAAAGAGGGAATAAATCTGTAAGATGTGAAGAAAAATCCAACCCAAAGTGGCAGATCATCATGTGACCACGTTTTACCGTCTCTTAATCTTACTCTGCATTTTTCCGTTGAACAGGTTTGTTATTTAAGAGATAATATCTGACAGATCATGACTGTGGTCTGATAATGAGACTCAAAACTAAGTTTTCTTGACTTGGTGTTACAGTGCCTTTACTTAACTTCGTATTTTCTTTGAATGAGTGGGTGTAAAAGAATAAAATATCAAATCAGGACCGGGGACTGACTGCAGCGTTCGCCCTGAGCGGCGCCGGCGGTCAGGACTGTGTTGAGAGAGCCGGCCGTGCATCAGGATGGAGCCGCCTTCATTAATGATTAGCGGCGGAGGCAGGAAGCGGAGCGGCGGCCGGCTGGACGCGCCGGCGACGGGAGCTGTTGACGCTGCAGGACGGAGACTTTGGCGTCGTCCTGTTTGTGTTGTCCCGCTCTGAATATGTCATGTTACTGGTTGACACAGGGCCCTATTTACCTGAAGGCTCCGGTGAGGCAGCAGCAGCAGCCCACACACACACACACACACACACACTCTGTCAGGTGAGACGGTGGGTGAAGACGGCCGGACAGGAGCCGGAGAAAGACCCGGGGGACGACGGAGACACTTGGGGGAAGTGTGGTTACTTATTGCTGAGTTAATGGAGTGAGAAGGGCTGAATCAGCAGCATACCTTGTACACAGGAAGGCAAACAAGCAGCACACACCAGGAGGTCAAACAGATCGAGCAGAGGCTCGGGGTGGGGCGGGGGTGTTCCACCACCCCCCGTGATCAGACACAGTCGGTGTACCAGTCTGGAGCTGATGTTAAAGCCACTGATCACACAGGACCGCTTCCTGCTGAACGCCAGCGGTCGGCCTCGTTACTCTGAGACGGGAAAGTAACTACAGTAAAACGTAAAAAGTTTTACATCTAAGATAGAGATGTTTTCTGAGTGGATTTCATAAGCCAGGTACACAGAACCCCCCCCCCCCCCAGAACAATCAGGTCAGTGTGAAACATCTCAACCTGCATCCAGGTGAGGACAGGTTTCCCTGAACCGGGGAGGACAGGTGAGGACAGGTTCACCTGGACAGGTCTCTAGTCCTTGCAGGGTAACAGGTCTACAAGTGAAGACTTTTTAGAAAAAAGTTAGAGGACAGGTGGAACCACAGGAATTCACTCCACTGACCAAAAACAAACACAGGAAATAAACTCATGATTGATTTCAAACCTTGAAATCAAGACTTAAGGTTTGAATGAAACCTGATGTTCTACTGTCTCCGTTCTGTTCTTACAGTTGAACTCTCGCTCGTGGACAGAAGAGTGACGGAATGACCAGCGGCGGCCACCAGCTAACATGAACCCGACGTCGTCCCTCGTCCTGTCGTCCGGCGGGAGACTCTCTCCCAGCGACAGCGTGACGTTCCTCCGTGACGTCCCGGGGCCGTCCCCCACCCCCCCGACGCCCTCCTGCAGCATCGACGAGTCCTACAAGTACATCTTCCTCCCCATCTGCTACTCCTTCACCTTCGTCTTCAGCATCTCGCTGAACTCCGTGGTTCTCTACCGGTCGTTCCGCCGGACCAAGCGCTGGAACGCCTCGCTGATCTACATGGTCAACCTGGCGTCCACGGACTTCATGTACGGCCTGTCTCTGCCGTTCCTGGTGGCGAGCTACGGTCATGCGCGACCGCTGGGTGTTCGGGGACTTCATGTGCCGCCTGGTCGGTTCCTCTTCTACTTCAACCTCTACGGCTCCATCTTCTTCCTCACCTGCATCTCCGTCCACAGGTACCTGGGGATCTGCCACCCGATGAAGGTGATCACGCTGGAGAGCAAGAAGGCGGTCAAGTTCACCTGCGTCCTGGTCTGGGTCGTGGTCTTCGCTTTGACGTGTCCCATTTTCCGCTTCGCCCAAACCGGTCACGTGACCAGACTGGCAGAACTCGGGAACAACGGTAGCGTGAGTGCGGAGAACAGCAGTTCTGACGGCGGCGGCTCCAGAGACGGCGGCTTGGGGCCGGTCTTTGAGGAATACCGGAACTGCTGGGACGACGCCATCGATAAGGAGTTTCCCGACTACGTGCCCTACGGCATCACCCTCCACCTGCTGGGCTTCTTCCTGCCCTTCTCCATCATCGCCTGGTGCTACTCCCACGTGGTTCTGACCATCTTCAGGACTTTGCACTCGCGGCCGTCGTCCTGCAGAGGCCCGGCGGACGGCCTCCGGGGGGCGGAGCGGCGGGACAGGAGCGGCTCTGCGCCCGGGAGACGAGGGAGCAACGGACTTCTGAGAGCGGCGGGGCGGGACGAAGGCGTCTCCATTTTCCTCGGCGCCCGTTCTCCGTACGCCGGCCGCAGACGCAAATCCATCAGGACCATCATCACCATCACCTTGCTCTTCGCTCTCTGCTTCTTCCCTTTCCACGTGACCAGAACCATCTTCCTCCTCCTGAAAGTGACCAGGAGCGTCCCCTGCCACACCATGACCACCGTGTCCATGTGCTACAAGATCACCAGGCCGCTGGCGTCCTTCAACGCCTGGCTCAACGCCCTCCTCTACTTCCTCACCAAAGACAAGGGCGGCGCCCACTGCTGCCACGGCGCCGGCGCCGGCGCCTCCGCCCAGCGGCATGGCGGACCGCTGCTGCCGCTGAGAACTGTGAGGAGAGGAGGAGCGGCGGGAGGCGGAGGGATGGAGGAGATGGCCGACAACCAGGGGAAGCAAGCGCTCCACGGTTTGTCGTACACGAACAGAGCTAAAGTCAGATATATAGTGGAGTGACTCCAAATCAGTTCACCAGACGCCTGAGGAGCATTTAGTTGCTGCTGCCATGACTGAATCAGCAGCTGAAGGGAACTTTCTCCCTTTCTCAGTCAGATTAAAGGAGGATTTGTTGTTGGGTTAAAAAAAAAAACTTGAAATCCCAGGGATGCTCCTTCATATGCTTCGTTTTGTGTTGTACTGTAGTCTTAGTTTTATCTTGCTGTATCAGATACAGCTGAGGTCAAAATGAGTAGTCTTTTGTGAGATGATTTGTGCGCAAAGTAAAATGTGTGGACATCCAAAACAAAACTTGGATGTTTGGAGAATCTGTGTTAAAGATTCATTGATCTGGTTAATTGGGAATGAAAACTTTGAATTTCATAATTTAGACCTCAGCTGGAAGTCCTGAAACAAATGTCAGGTTTGTTCATTCGGAGCGCCCTCTGCTGGTCTGACTGTGAAAATGTCACTTTAACACGTGGAAATACAATTATTACCCTGTCAGAACCACTGAAATACTGAAATACACTGAAGAGCCTGAAAGCTTCGACGTTCGCACCGGCAGAGACAAACGTCGACCTCTGGGAAGGAGCTCTGTTCCTGCAGACTGTTGGGATGTTTTGTAACTGCTGTATTCATGGGCAGTTTGCTGGTACCATCAGTGCTTGAATAAATACCCTCCCTTTGAGCAAGGCATCTTCAGGTTTCTGTCAGATGTCCAGATGAAATGTAATAAAGGGTAAGAAGGACGTCGACTGTCTCACAACACAACGAAGCTCCTGTCTTCACAATAAAAGTCCATTCTTCCCCTGATGATGTGCGCACACACACACACACACACACACACACACACACACGTTTGTATCTATATCCTCGTGGCGACCTTCCATTGACTCCCATTCATGTCTAACTCCTAACCCTGACCCTTACCCTAACCCTAACCCACCAAAACAAGCGTAGCCCTAAAGAAATGTTTTTGCACTTTTACTTTTTTCAGTAACAACAACATGGCCAAGAAAACACTGTTTCCCCCCATGGGGACCCAAAAAATGTCCCCACGAGGTAGGTCGTGCCAGCTTTTCCTATCCTTGTGGGGACATTTGGTCCCCACAAGGACAGAAATACCCGTACACAAACACACACACACACACCCACACGGAAAAGACTGTTGTCTGGGCCACAAAAATGAAATAACTTACAAAACTTTATTTAGATTTTATGTTGTGAACGTTTAATGGAGTCACTATAGACAGGCGGAGGAACTGCAGAGAAACAAGATATATTCACATTTTTTACAAATAACCTGAAGTCTCCCTCTCCCTGTGCTCCGAGCCGTGGACCAGGTGAGGACACCATGGACCAGGTGGGAACACCACAGACTAGCTGAGGACTCAGCGGGACAGCAGAGGGAGATCACCGGGGTTCATGATGAGGCTGGAGTCCAGGTTCAGAGTATCTGCACATCGAGACAGAGACAGACAGACGGACGGACATCGGCCATTAGGTCCCGATTGGACAACATCCTTTTCAAATGAAAACAAAACTTCTGTAGCATGCTGGGTTTCGTTTACACGACAATGGCGCCACCAGGAACGACTCAACACAACTTTCTGAGAACATACTGAGGAAGCGCCGCTACAAGTCATGTGCCGCTCGGCCACAGTAGGCAGCTGGAACTCTAAGCCACATGTTCACCAAAGGGACAATAATGACAACGTTTTCTTCCTGAATTTCATGACTCCCAGTCCATATTGTCCATATTCTCTTGGTTCCTGTCCTGGTCCAGATTCTCCTGGGGCGGGTCTCTGTTCAGATTCTCCAAAGACTTGATCGTTTTAGAGTTGACAGTCACCACAGTAACAATCTGCAACACTTTGCTTGAAGCACCCGGTATCACACATTATAAGCTACATTTATGCCATTATAGCACGTGTAGCTATAGTTATAAACACTCATAATGATCACAATGCCAGGACCGAAACCTAACCCTAACCTCGGAAAGGAAAAGACAAAGCGACGCTGTTTCACTGACATGTGGTGTAAACAGTCTAACTGTCGTTCTGGGACCACGGTCTCCATCTCCGCTCCGTCTCACGTCGTCAGCCTCACCTTGACGAAGTTGTTTGAGTTCTTGGAGTTGGACGCCTCTCCGAGTCCCTCCATGTCCACCAGGTCGCTGTTCACGTCCGAGTCGTTCAGAGCGCTCAGCGTCACGTCTGCAACACAGTCAGGCCCACATGACAACCTGGACTCTGATCCACAGATGGACACGTGGCTCCTCATCGGGGCCAAACAGCTTCACTTCAGAGAAACGAAGCACTTTGAGACAGTCCTTCATGGTCCATTCAGTGTGTGCGTGAAGAAATGTTCTCCCTGTATGCAGACGATTAACCGCTCTCATCAGTACTCACCTGCAGTCTTCTGTTTCTTCAGGGGGGGCTGACCTGACAGGGGTCTCTGCAGGCCCGACGCCACCGCCTGAGCCGTGGACACCGAGATGACGGCTGGAGCGCTCTGCGTCGTCCTGGCGACGGCGGCCGCGGCTTTCTTGATGACCTTCTTGGGAGGGTCAACGGCGACAGGCAGAGCTCTTCTTCATACAGCTTCCTCTCAGCGAGGTCTTCGTCTGACTGCTGCAAGAGAGCGGTCACACAAGACCGTCAGCGCTGTGTGTCCAGGCTGCGTGAACAGAGCTGATAATCCATCTCAAGTTCCTCCGCTGGTTAGCATTTAGCATAATCTCTGAAGGTTAGCACAGGTTTCACAGTGTAAATGAGTGAGTTCTTTTCACTTTTGCAGGACTATAATCTCTGTGTTGGCTCAGTGGTGGACTGCAGACGGTGATGGAGCTGGTTTAATCCCTGAGGTTACACTTCAGGTGTCAAGACTTCAGTACTCATGGGAGGTGGACCTGGCCGAGTTCAACGGGAACAAATGAGACGTGGAGACAGAGCCTGAAGGTTACCCTGCTGGACTGGAGTCTGCCACAGGATGGAGCTGCATGGTCAGCTCTCCCAGCTTAGTGAAAGCAGCTCCAGCCGCAGAGAAGATCTCCCCGACCTGGCAACACACACCGACAGGCTGAGGTGAGACTGAGGTGTGGAGTGAGCAACAAGTGAGGCGATCGCACAACATTACAAAGCACCGAAGCCAGATCAATGGAGTTTTCCAACACAGACATACTGAAGGTCTGTTGATGATTTGTAGATGGTCTGTCTTTTGATGGTTGGTCTGTTGATAGTCTGTTGATGGTCAGTCAATTGATGATCAGTCTGTTGCTAGCCAGTCTGTTGCTGGTCTGTTGATGTTCAGTCAGTTGATCAGTCTTGTTGATGGTCTATCTGTTGATGGTCTGTTGCTGGCCAGTCAGTTGATCAGTCTATTGATGGCCAGTCAGTTGATCAGTCTATTGATGGTCAGTCTGTTGATGGTCTGTTGATGGTCTGTTGCTGGTCTGTTCCTGGTCAGTCTGTTGATGGCCAGTCAGTTGATCAGTCTATTGATGGTCAGTCTGTTGATGTTCGGTCTTACTTTAGTAGAGGCTGACGTCATCTCGTTGCCTCCCCCCCCTCGACACTGATCACTGATGCTAACGGAGGAGCTAGTTAGCATCCGGGGCTCGTCTCGACGCAGCGGCAGACCGGACCGGGTGGAACAGACCCGGCTCTCACCAGCGGTACCCGGACAGGAGCGGCATACTGCGGGTAACCGACGGGTCACCTGTGCGCTCACGCACTTCAGCTCCGTGCACGCACACAGACCACAGCACAATGCACTGCTGCTGCCCTGCTGCTGCTTTCACGGCCCCTCGGAATCCACACTACCACCGTTTGAGCGCATGAACACATTTGAAGCAGTTTAGTTTCAAAACGGTGGAATGACTTTTATTTTACCCACTGTAGACTAGACAGCGGTATTTTAAATGAATATTATGTTATTATTAACTTATATGACTGTACACTTTGAAATAAACAACTAATTTAAGACCATACATTGGGAGAACGGGTGCAAAGGGCTGTGTGGTTTTGTTCCTGGGATTTGATTTCTGAGTTTGGAGTGATTTTGCTTGCTGTTCTGCATTTGTTGTTGTTTTATCCTTGTCTGTTTTTGTTCAGCCACCACTGTGTTCCTCAGCCCGTTTTTTCCCGTGTGGACGGACGCTGCAGCCGAGCTGACCGCTCCGTTCTGTTCAGTGTGTTCCTGAAACAGCAAACATTAAGTGATCATCAGAGTGTTAGTGACATGTAAGTAAGACAGGATTAGTGTTAGGCTTCCCCAGAGTCGTTTCCTCATCCATTTTAGAGCGTGACTGGTGTAAACAAAGTGTCAGGAACGCAAACAATAAAATATTTGCGCTCAACGCTCCAGTTCCGACAGTCTCTGAATGCAGCACCGTGTGCGTCATCACGTAATTTATTTTGCACCGAAAATCTAATTGATTGGTTGGTTTGTTGAGCGATTATCAGTTCAGCCAATCAGAGGCAGAAGTGGGCGGGGAAATAACCTGAAGCTAGTCTTAAATGTAGAAGTATGAAAATATAAAAGAACTACTAAGATGGGAATTTATTCATATTGACATAGTTTATGACGGTTAATCAAAGAAGGCTCGTGCCACTGAAGTCTGTGTTTGTAACCCGGACTGTGGATGATTCCATCAGATGTGCTGCTTCCTGTTTGCTTCAAAGTTTTTTTCCTTTCTTTTTTTTTTCCTCTTTCAAGTTTTATTAGCATCTCCTAATCATGCAATCAGCAATAACGGGATCCAAATACAAATTCACAAAAAGGGTCTTAAAAAGAACACACATCAAAACCAAGAAAATAAATACATGAAATAACAAACAATTAAAATGATGAAATAGACAAAAGACCAACACATAGGGATCTGCTTTACATTAAAGTTGAAATAATTTACTAATTACCAATTTATTAACAGGAACATCGTCATTTAAAGTGGAAAACATGGTGGTTTATCATTGCAGACAAATGAAAAAGCAAATGAGTGTGATGAAAGGAAAACATGAATCAAACTGTGAACCCATTTAGAGCACCAAGAACAGCTGAAACAACCGAATTGTCAAGAACCGATAAAACAAATGGAAGAAACCCCACAAGAGCCAGAAAACTCTCTACATCAGCAACAGAAGAAGAAGGATGGCGGAACAGCAGAAAAGACCGGTAACTGTGAACAGTTATTCACTGCAGTTCCAAGAGAAAGAGAGAAAGTCTCCTCTGAGTCTGGTTCTGCTGTGTTTCTTCCACCTCTTGTTGAGTTGTGGGTTTTTCTCTTGTTTTCTGCTGAAAGTTTAATCCACGTACAAAGTTAAAAAGTTGAGTCATCACCAGCTGAAAGGTTAATTATTTCAATAATTACAAGTTATTCAAGTTACTGTAAAGTAAATAAAAGTGACCTCAGAGGTGTGGCCCCGCCCCCTCCTCCCGGTGGGCGTGGCCTGGCTCTGTGTCCGGAAGCGCGCGGGGCAGTCGGATAACGGGAGGCGGCGGAGTGCGGGACGGAAACATGCGGGGCCTCGTCTGCGGACCCAAGCTGGCGGCGTGCGGGCTGGTCCTGAGCCTGTGGGGGGTCGTCATGCTGGTGAGGGACAACTGCCCCACCGCGGGGTGACAGGGGGGAGGGGGGCAAACAGCCCCGAGGGGCGTGAGCACGTGACAGGCGGCAGCACGTGATCAGAAAACACTGCAGGTGTAAAGTTTTCAGGAGAGTAAAGGTCGCTGGGCTGGTTCACATGACCAACACTCTGAGCTGCAGGGTTTTAAAGAGTTCTATTTCTGAGAAAAACTCTTCAAAGCAACAAATCATCTATTAGATCCGGATTTATTTCATCAATTTCTTTCACCATTAATTCAATCTTTATTGAAAGTGAGTCAAAGCTGAAGGACTGAGGCAGATTTGGATATGACGGTTCAAAGAATTATAAAAGTTTTTCTTATGTTCTTTTCCTTGAGTTCTCCTGCTGTGTGTGGAGTTTGAAGTATTGAGAACAGTTTATTTTCCAGCCGTGTGTTTCATTCAACCCAGAGTACTGCTGTAGACAGTACATCCTCTGATGGGGCATGAGAGGCATAAAACAGCACTGTTGGGTTTGTTTTTTTTAATAAAAATGTGACTTTTGTGTGTTGATCTGTTTAAAGTCAAGCGGATATTTACTTGAATGTGTGTTTTTCTCATTATTGTCTATTTAAAGACAGTTCTAGCAGTCACCGCCGCTGTAGATAAACACGATCCATAAGGAGAAGAGCTGCTCCCCTCTAAAGGTTTCTTCTGCTTCAGAGCCTGCTGGGGATCTTCTTCCACATTCACTCAGCAGTGCTGATTGAAGACTTACCTCTCATAGAAGACGACTTCGATCCCAAGTGAGGCTCCTGCGTCACGACACACACACACACACACACACACACACACAGATCACTTCCTGTCTGTCCGGAGAGGTCAGGTCCCTCCGGTGCCGCTCCGCCTCTCCTCCAGCGGTGCTCTCTCTCCCGTTGCAGTGCCAACCCCCCCGAGAAGATCTACCAGGTCTACAACACGGTGGGAACCAACTGCCTGATCGCCGCCGTCGTCTACCTGCTGTGTGGCGCCTTCTCCTGCTGCCAGATCAGGCTCAACAGGCAGAAGGTCAGAGCCGCGACCCCGACGGGTCCCAGGCAGACGCCGTTTAGATTTCAGTCGTTTCTGAACATTTAGAGGTTTGGTTTAACATGTCATGTGTGTGTCTGTCTTTCTGACAGAATCCTCAGTTCGCCCCGCATCTTTGGTTAAATTCATATAAAAAGTCAAAAAGAATACCCCCCCCCCCAAAAAAAAGAAAGACCAAACATTCAAAATTACAACTCAGCAAAGGAGGGATTTCCAGGTCGTATTCAATGAGCTGAGAGAGTTTAAAGTTGCAATAAAATAATAAAACTGATTCCCGTTTTCCACCTGTCAGTGAAGAAACATTCCCTTGAAACAATCTGTCGTCTCCATCCGCTGAGAACTCATCTGATTGGCTCTGGGACCAGGAAGTGTGACGTGTAGCTCCGCCCACCGATGCTGTTCCATCCCGGAACTCTCATTTTAAAAGAATCAAGTTGACATAGACATGGTTGATGGAGACGACAGATTGTTTAAAGGGAATGTTTCTTCACTGACAGGTGGAAAATGGGAATGATTTTTATCACTTTATAATAAATTTATGACTTATTGCACCTTTAAGGAAATATGTAAACCGGTAAAAAAAAGTTTAAAACAGTCAGTTTTCTTTCTGTCTTTTGTTTCTTACTCTGTCAGGAGTATCTGGTGCACTAGCGCCCCCTGCTGGCCCGGAGCCCCCTCCCCCCCCAGCTCTACAGTCTACAATGGTCTGCCATCGGACCTCGGACCGGTGAACTGGGCACCTGAACGGATTCTAATCGGAGTGATTGATGGAGAAGAATCACTGAGGAACAGAGATCGGACAATCAAATCAATAAAGGGATTGATTCAGTGGAATGTGTGTGTGTGTGGTTCGTTAAACTCCTGTTTGCCAGAAAATTAAAAAAAAATTATTTAAATTTGATTTAAAGGTGCTGTAGGCAGGATTTTGCTAGTCAGTGCTAATTTTTCTGTGTTTTGTTTGGATTAAATGTTAGAGTATCCATTGATAATCCTTTAGGAGTGTAGCATAATTGCACTACCGCGAGGGCGCAGCGTTTCCATCTGTCTCTGTTCTGAGCTGAAAAGGAATCTCCACAGCTCCAGGTATCTTTGACCAATCAGAAGAGCCCCTGAGGCTCTAACGTGATTGGTCGAGGGGCGTTCGTCGCACGTTCTTGTGGGAGGGGCTTAACTTGCATAAGGGCGTGATGTCAGAGAAAACAGGACAGGATTGGCTGTGCTGGGTTTCAAATCACCATCTTAGATGGGTCAAATCGCCATCTTGCTTAGGGTTACCTAAGCAAGATGGCGGAGATGCGGAATCCTGCCTACAGCACCTATAATTTTGAAAATAATAGTTTTACAGTTTGTGAATGAAAAGCAGAGTGAAGAATAATCTTATCTCCTTTAATGTAAGTTCAAAAGCCAAGTGTGCGCCTCAGGCTAGCGCTAGCCTGCTAACGAAGCTCTAAATGGTGATGCTGTTCTCGATGCGGCTGGGCAGCAGGAACAGGTACTGCAGCTCCAGGCCCTGGTTCTGCTGCTGGATGTGCTCCTCGATCCGCCTCAGCTCGTCCCTGAAGCCGTCGATCAGCCGCCGGGCCCTCGGCTCGCTGAAGTGCTCCTCGCTGGACTGGCCCAACGGAATCTGAGCACCGGGAAACAGGAAGTCAGCGTCTGGAGGCTTCGTCTGGCTGGAGCTGCATCAGGATCATCTGTCTTTAGCTGTTTAACCTCCGCAGGTTAGAGTCAGTACTGTTATCCGTTCAGATGCTTGTCTGGATCAGCAGCTCTTTCGTCAGACCATTAAAACATGTTGGCAGTAAATAAAGAAACAAATCATCTGTTCAGGTTGAAATAAACGATGGGAGACAGCTGTGAGGTGACTACAGACTGACTGTAGGCCGACTCTCAAGAATGATTGTTGACTAAACTGACTGCAGACCCATTGTAGACTAACTGAAGCCTGACAGTAGACCTCAGACTGACTGGTCTGACTGTAGACTGATTGTACATTGACTAGCCTCACTGAAGACTGACTTATCTGACTGTAGACTGAATATAGACTGACTAGTCTACATTTTTTTGTAGATGGACCAGTCTGACCATAAACTGCAGACTGGCCAATCTGACTGTAGAATGACTATAGACTGACAGACTGGCTGTAGAGTTGTTATAGGCTGGATGTAGACTGATAGACTGGCTGTATACTGAGTAGACTGACTGGTTGTAGACTGACTGTAGTCTAATAGACCGGCTGTAGACTTGTTGCTGACTGTAGGCTAATTGTAGACTGGTCAGACTGCAGGCTTGTTATTGACCGACGAGTCAAACTGCAGACTGACTTTATGCTGATTGTAGACTGACTGTCGTTTTCAGACCGATTGTAGACTGTTGGAAGATTGTAGACTGACTGTAGACTGACTGTACTCTGTAGACCAGAGATAGAGACTCCAGTCCTGTGTCGCTGATGTCTTGCATGTTCCAGGTCCCAGTTGCTACACAGCTGACTGCTAAGAGGACTCAGTACTGGGCTTTTCTAACGGTTTGATGAAGAAAGGGGTCGTCTAAAAAGACGTCGACGCCGGAGGCCTGGAGTTGCTCCCCCTGCTGTAGACTGACTGCAGACTGAACGATTAAGGAGGACGTCGTCTCTCACTCACGGCGTCCGGCTGTCTTCGTCCCAGATGCCACGTGATCGCCATCTGAACGCAGGACTGGCTGACGTCCGGCAGGGTGGCCATGATCGTCTCCATGGTAACCGCATCCTTGTCTGCCGGCGGCGGCTGCCTCATGGTGCAGGGGGTGTTGGGTACCCAGGCACACCAGTCGAACTGAAACGCAGAGGAGGGCTGCAGCTGTCTGACCTGTGCGTGTGTGTGTGTGTGTGTGTGTGTGTGTGTGTGTGTGTGTGTCCACCTGTCCGTTGTTGGTGGCAGCATGCTGTACTGTACTGTGGAAGATGACCACCGTCAGCAGAGTGCTGAGCTCGTCTCTGCTGCTCAGTTTACTGCTCAGACCTGAAAATCAAACAGGACGTCATGATGTGTGTGTGTGTGTGTGTGTGTGTGTGTGTGTGTGTGTGTGTGTGTGTCTGTTGCAGTGAAATCAGAACAGAATGTCAGTCATTCAAAGAGTTTCCAGGCGTTCGTCTCTCCCCGTGTGGATCTTCATGGTGACATTATCACGTGGTTCATGTGTTCATCAGGCTGTGGCTCACTGAATGGATGAAGGACTGACCGAAGTTGGGCAGGTCTGTGAATCCCTCCTGGGAGACGTCTGTGATCCAGGCCTGAAGCTCCAGGTCCGCCTGCACCTCCAGGTCGGAGGAGTAGTACAGGCCGAGCATGCTGGTCACAAAGCTGCAGGAGGAGGAGGAGGAGGGGTCTGAGAGGAGGTCTGACAGGTCTGAGGTGGTCTGAGGTGGTCTGGTCCTGCTCACCTGTGTATGGCGTCCCACAGCAGCAGGCTGTGCTCCCGGTAGTGGTAGTCTGGGAGGCGGGTGACTCCTCGGTCCAGGAAGTCCAGCGGGGGCTGCAGGGAGCGGTAGGTCAGGACTCTGTACTCCCTCTGGGCCAGGACCAACAAGCCGTCCCCCCCTATGGACGCCACCTGCTTGAAGATGCCGTCGGCGGAGATGAGCTGAGAGCGCCCCCTGGAGTTGATCTCCAGAGTGTAGCGCAGGTGAGGAGCCAGCAGCTGCAGGACCACAGAGACACAGTCAGGGTCTGGCACCGACCGGAACCAGAACCAGAACCACGGTGCCAGAAACCCTGCTCAGCCCGGCCGGACAGAGAACACACACCTTGCTCAGAGAACACACACCTTGCTCAGAGAACACACACCCTGCTCAGAGAACACACACCTTGCTCAGAGAACACACACCCTGCTCAGAGAACACACACCCTGCTCACATTCCAGGACCAGCACTCACATAAAGATCCGTCACCTCAGATATGTCAATTATTTTATCAGGAAAATGATTCATTTATCATGTTTCCTGTTAAAATGTGACTAAAGACAGAGTGAGAGCACACAGGACACATCTGTGTGTGTGTGTGTGTGTGCGCGTGTGTGTGTGTGGTCTCACGGTGTTTCACCTTTTAAACAGTTTTGGACAGGAGCTGTTTTGAGAGGACAGCTGTGGACAGCTGTGTCTCACTGAGGTCATGACAGGCCTCAGCTTCCTCTCCAGCAGCAGCTGACGGTGTCTGCTCTGGATTAGGTGATGTTTCCACAGCCTTTCATCAGCGGCTCCTCACAGAAACTACTCTACACTTTAGTTTTTCACCTCAATCAAACAAAAAGAAAATCAAATGTTTGTTTTGCGCTTTGTGGAGCCAGCTGCAGGGCTGCAGGTTATAGAGCTACAGGTTGTAGAGCTGCAAGTTATAGAGCTGCAGGTTATAGAGCTTCGGGCTGCAGAGCTGCAGGTTAAAGAGCTGCAGGTTGTAGAGCTGAAGGTTATAGAGCTACAGGTTGTAGAGCTGCAGGTTAAAGAGCTGCAGGTTATAGAGCTACAGGTTATAGAGCTGCAGGTTATAGAGCTACAGGTTATAGAGCTACAGGTTATAGAGCTGCAAGTTGTAGAGCTACAGGTTATAGAGCTACAGGTTATAGAGCTTCGGGCTGCAGAGCTGCAGGTTAAAGAGCTGCAGGTTATAGAACTACATGTTATAGAGCTGCAGGTTATAGAGCTACAGGTTATAGAGCTACAGGTTATAGAGCTACAGGTTATATAGAGTTGCAGGTTATAGAGCTACAGGTTATATAGAGTTGCAGGTTATAGAGCTATAGGTTACAGTGTTGTAGGTTACTTGGTATAACCTAGTGATCTTCAATGCACAAGACCCAGAATAAACTCCTGTACAAGAGGATGTAGATTTAATTTACCACACTTTAGATAATTAATCAATAAATAAGAATAAAGAAGATAATCGACGGCTCCTTCAGGATGGTTCTTATGCAGCAGGAAGGTGAAACTGTCACAGGATTTGTACTCAATTTATAAATGAACCAACACTTCACACCTATCAGTCAAAACCAAATCAAATTGTTCTGCAACACTTGAACGTGGCAGGCTGACAGCCGGCTCAGGTGATTTAAACCACATCCAAGATGGCCGCTCCATTATGTTTACCTTATAAACAGGGTGCACGGCTGGCAGCTGCCTCAGCGTGGCCACGCAGAACACCTCCACCACCAGGTGAGTCCTGAGCAGGTGGGACAACACCTGGAACACCTGGAACTCGGCGTGACGCACCCACATTTTAGCCAGCATCCAGGCCAGCGGGGGGTCAGAGGGCAGGAAGACCAGGGCATCCGGACCCGGGGTCTGATCCAGCTGACGGGGAGACACCCGGACTTTAACCCGGACCACAGGTTTTGCAGATAGAACCATGTGAGGAGTGTGTGTCGTTACCTGGATGGCGATGGGTATGAGCCCCTCATCGGGGTGTTGGTACAGGAGGCAGAGCGGAGCAGCGATGTACTGAGGTATACCCTTGATGGTGTTGGTGGGAACGCCGTCCATGATGGCGTAATCTAACAGGAAAATGTTCCCCGCCTGGACAGAGACGGACATTCAGGAACCAAGACACAAACAGACGGACCAAGAAGTGGATAGATGAAATGAAATCTTCCAGTTTCAGATCAGTTGAGACCACTGAAGCGTTGATGAACACCACTTATCGCTGTTTCTTTCTCTAAACTTGTAAACACCTTCATCTCTTTGTCCAGGGTACTTCTTCCAGACATGGAGCTTTGCACCATGTCTGCTGTGACGAGGAGGTTCTCCGGAATCTTGCTGCACTTCTGGATCATCCTGGGGTTGGATCCATTCAGACACTGGTAGCCGAAGAACCAGTCCTCCCTCCAGTGATTCATGCAGTACTCTGGACGGCAAGCAGGACGGCCGGGTGAGCAAAGTTCAGCAGCAACGAGCAGACAATCCTTCTATAGCATCATGAGCGCAATCATTTAAAAAAGAATAACTTCTTTAAAAAGAATCACTCTTTACAATTCTGTTTTGAATTCCAGCTGTCCTTGTGCTCATCGGGTGTTACAAACCAGCGATGGGGCTTCGCAGGCTCCAGAAGATCCGTTTGAAATCGTCCAGATCGTCCCAGGACTTCCCGAAACGGATCGCCAGCTTCTTGAGCGACAGCTCCAGCAAGCTGACGACACACACGGGGGACGCTTCAGCTGTCTTACCAACGGCTCAGGGAGGGATTCTACAAACCCGTGAGACTGCTCTGACTGACAAACGTGACCCGATCTGCAGACGCTCAGACGAAGGCTGAAACCTACGCGTACTGCAGGGAGTGCTCGAAGTCGCTCCTCTTCTCATTGTCGAATCGAACATCTTGAGGTAAATCAGCTTCTGTTTTGGCGTCGATGCATCGGGGAATTCCTTCAGCCCACGTTAACCATCTGACACACACAACAAGCCATCAACACGTCTTCAGCGAGTGTGTGTGTGTGTGTGTGTGTGTGTGTGTGTGTGTGTGTGTTTGTGTGTGTGTGTGTGCCTGACCTGTAGAGCCGCTGTCTCTCCTGCAGCTCCTCCTTCCGGTGGGTCAGTAGAGCAGGTATCGACTCGTCCATCAGGGTTTTAGCTGCAGAAGCAGAAACAGACGAAGACAGTTTCCAGCTTGAGGTAGTCCTGGTCTGGTTCTCTTGTCCTGGTTCTGGTCAGCGGGCCGTACGTTCGACACCCCTTCCTACCTGTTCCCTCTCGTATCTCCAGCTGAACGTCTCCGATCAGCCAGCGGTAGCACGGGAACACCAGCTCCTCCTCTTGGGTGGGAAGCTTCACCGTCACGTAGCGACAGAACCAGTTGTCCTCCACCCAGAACCGCTGCTTCTCCAGCCGGACCAGGAGCAGCGGGCCCAGAGGGGCCGGGCTGCTCACCTGGTACCGATCCACCTGGAGGGTGGAGCGACAGGAAGCGTCTTAGTGTCTTCACGTTACTGTCCCTCCACAGAAGTCCAGCCCGGGGTAGTTTTGTTAAACTTACCGCCCCTCGACAGAAGTCCAGCCCGGGGTTGTCCAGCAGGGTCCTCTCGCTCTCGCCGTCCTCTCCCACCAGCGTCATGAAGACGTAGTTGTTGGTTCCTGCATACTGTGACGTCCCGGTGGCCACGGTAACGGTGTACACCTCCATCTGAGGACAGGGGGGCTGAGATCCTGTCATCACGCTTTTTGACTCTTTGAAGGTTATCTGTAAGAGACACTTTTCACCAATGGCTTTAAAGGGGCTGTATCACGCAAAATTCACTTTTTGTATGTTTTAACCTTCTTATATAGTTATGTACTCACCAAAAACACCCCCAAAGCATTTTTTTCCTTCGTGCCTGCGTGTTTGAGCTTTCCTCGTTGTTGTGCTGCTCAGAGAGGCAGCCCCTCCCGCACCCATAAAAATGCTCTGTTTCCTACGTTCACGTCACACGGTGAAGATGGCTCCCCTGAGCCCCCCTCCTGCAGGCCCTCGGCAATCAGCATTGCCGCTTTTTTCTAACTCTGATTACGGAGATAAACTTTAACCATCGTCTGAAAGCAACAGTCAAGCAAGAGCAAGAGTCTGAAGGGTCTGAAGGGTCTGCGCTTGGTGAGTTTCTAACAGGAAAAGACGTTTTCGCCTGTCTTTGAGTGTAGAGAAGCTAGAGCTAAAGAGCTAAAGCTAGCCAGCCTACCGGTATTTGTTTTCAAGCGCTGATTGGTTGAAGTTCGCTGTCAGTCAAAGTCCACAGGGGGAGAGGCGAGATTTTCAGTGAAACGGAGCGTTTTCTCTTCCGGGTTTTCCGAATTAGCCCCAGAAAATCTTTTATTTCACACAAAATTACTTTTCCTTAGCGCCAAAAATAAACTATTACCATGTTAATGCCATTTCTAGGATTTGGACTTGCTAAAAAAGCAGGATACAGCCCCTTTAAAATTCACACATCATCACCATTATTCAAAATCATGACAAAAAGTAATCAAGCTGAAATGTTTCATGATTATTTGTTTCCTAATTTTTCCAGTTGAATTCCCTCCAGGTCCTGGAGATGCCCTGGTTTTACAGATAGCAAACCGCCCTTCATTCAAGAGACGAAGACCTTCTACATGACTTCAAGCTTCAGTATTTTTTTCAACTTTGCTTTCTCAAAAATACCTCCGTAAACTCAGTATAAGTTTACATTTTGCATGTAAACGGACCCTCGGGGTGGTTTTCTCACTGCTCAGCTGCGCTCTGCTCTGTCCACATCTGGAAACGATCAAACATGCTTCTGCCTCATTCACCGACTGTCCGTCACTGTTCAGCTGCAGTCCAGCCTTCAGCTAAGATGGGAACGCTTTTGTTCTTGTGGATTTTGCAAAACATCCACAGAAAGTTACTGATTAATTTCAGACCTAATCACATTGGAATATCATAAAAATCCATCCATCCATCATCCATCATCCATCCATCCATAAAGGAAGCTTTGTCTGCACAGCACCACCCTCTCAGGTGCAATCGCTCATATTTGCATGAATGAGTTTGCATGTTAGCTTTGTCATCATGACTGTAAACACTGTGTAGGGGCTAAGGCTACGCCACCCAGACTCAACCCACAACGGCGGCGGCGGTCAAAACCGTATTTCCTCTCCAGGCTGCAACACCTGCCGGGCAATGATTACTTCCCTTTTATACACCTGGTGATAACTGGCTCCTACACACTGGAAAACTTTGTTAGAAGGAAGTCTGAAGTCACACACACACACACACACACACACACACACACACACACACACACACACACACACACACACACACACACCAGTAGCCTACTTCTCTTCACTTTGACTAATCAGTTGTAAGTTTCATTATTTGTAGCAATCACACTGGTAGTTTGTAGCAGCCACACTGGTAGTTTGTAGCCATAATACCCACTTGTAGCAGTGACAGTGGTCATTTGTGGCATCACCCATGAGAGTTGATTTCTATTGATTATTTCTCATGGATCAAGTGTTGATGCTGTGAAAATACAGTAAGTCTAGAGTTGAGTTTTGATTCTCACTTTGACAAAACACATGCGATGTTAAAGTGAGATGAGACGTTACGGTTCGGCATGTCCCTGACAGAGGAAAATAAAGTAATTCAGCATCAACACAAACCTGCTTTTTTTTTAACAGGACTGAACAGATTTCCGGTCAAATCTGAAACACAGAAAGACACAAACCTTCAGAGAGTCGGCTGAGTCTCGTCCCCTCTCTTCTCTCTGGATTCAGGCTCTTCTCTCACTTCCAAACTTTCCTCTGCTGTAACTTCCAACGGTCAACGGTGTAAGTCTCACTCTTACTTCACCTCTGGTTTCCTCACACACACACACACACACACACACACACACACACACACACACGCTCAGTCTTGTATTTCTATCCTTGTGGGGACCGTCCATTGACTCCCATTCATGTCTAGCCCCTAACCCTGACCCTTACCCTAACCCACACCACAACAAAGCCTAACCCTAAAGAAATGTTTTTGCACTTTTACTTTTTTCAGTAACAACAACATGGTCAAGAAAACACTGTTTCTCCTACTTAGGGACCGGAAAAAGGTCCCCACAAGGCACGTCGTTCCACGTTTTGCTATCCTTGTGGGGACATTTGGCCCCGACAAGGATAGAAATACAAGAACACACACACACACACACACACACACACACACACACACACACACACACACCAGTAGCCTACTTCTCTTCACTTTGACTAATCAGTTGTAAGTTTCATTATTTGTAGCAGCCACACTGGTAGTTTGTAGTAGTCACATGTAGTTTGTAGCAGTCACACTGGTAGTTTGTAGCAGTCATACTGTTAGTTTGTAGCAGCCGCACTGGTAGTTTGTAGTAGTCACAAGTAGTTTGTAGCAGTCACACTGGTAGTTTGTAGCAGTCGCACTGGTAGTTTGTAGCAGTCGCACTGGTAGTTTGTAGCAGTCGCACTGTTAGTTTGTAGCAGTCGCACTGGTAGTTTGTAGTAGTCACATGTGGTTTGTAGCAGTCACACTGGTAGTTTGTAGCAGTCGCACTGGTAGTTTGTAGCAGTCGCACTGGTAGTTTGTAGTAGTCGCACTGGTAGTTTGTAGCAGTCGCACTGTTAGTTTGTAGCAGTCGCACTGGTAGTTTGTAGTAGTCACAAGTAGTTTGTAGCAGTCATACTGGTAGTTTGTAGCAGTCGCACTGGTAGTTTGTAGTAGTCACATGTAGTTTGTAGCAGTCGCACTGGTAGTTTGTAGTAGTCACATGTAGTTTGTAGCAGTCATACTGGTAGTTTGTAGTAGTCACAAGTAGTTTGTAGCAGCCACACTGGTAGTTTGTAGTAGTCACATGTAGTTTGTAGCAGCCACACTGGTAGTTTGTAGCAGCCACACTGGTAGTTTGTAGTAGTCACATGTAGTTTGTAGCAGCCACACTGGTAGTTTGTAGTAGTCACATGTAGTTTGTAGCAGCCACACTGGTAGTTTGTAGTAGTCACATGTAGTTTGTAGCAGCCACACTGGTAGTTTGTAGCAGTCACACATGTAGTTTGTAGCAGTCATACTGGTAGTTTGTAGCAGCCACACTGGTAGTTTGTAGCAGTCATACTGGTAGTTTGTAGCAGCCACACTGGTAGTTTGTAGTAGTCACATGTAGTTTGTAGCAGCCACACTGGTAGTTTGTAGCAGTCACACATGTAGTTTGTAGCAGTCATACTGGTAGTTTGTAGCAGCCACACTGGTAGTTTGTAGTAGTCACATGTAGTTTGTAGCAGCCACACTGGTAGTTTGTAGTAGTCACATGTAGTTTGTAGCAGCCACACTGGTAGTTTGTAGCAGTCACACATGTAGTTTGTAGCAGTCATACTGGTAGTTTGTAGCAGCCACACTGGTAGTTTGTAGCAGTCATACTGGTAGTTTGTAGCAGCCACACTGGTAGTTTGTAGTAGTCACATGTAGTTTGTAGCAGCCACACTGGTAGTTTGTAGCAGTCACACATGTAGTTTGTAGCAGTCATACTGGTAGTTTGTAGCAGCCACACTGGTAGTTTGTAGTAGTCACATGTAGTTTGTAGCAGTCACACATGTAGTTTGTAGCAGCCACACTGGTAGTTTGTAGCAGTCATACTGGTAGTTTGTAGCAGCCACACTGGTAGTTTGTAGTAGTCACATGTAGTTTGTAGCAGTCATACTGGTAGTTTGTAGTAGTCACATGTAGTTTGTAGCAGTCACACATGTAGTTTGTAGCAGTCACACATGTAGTTTGTAGCAGTCATACTGGTAGTTTGTAGCAGCCACACTGGTAGTTTGTAGTAGTCACATGTAGTTTGTAGCAGTCACACATGTAGTTTGTAGCAGTCATACTGGTAGTTTGTAGCAGCCACACTGGTAGTTTGTAGTAGTCACATGTAGTTTGTAGCAGTCATACTGGTAGTTTGTAGCAGCCACACTGGTAGTTTGTAGTAGTCACAAGTAGTTTGTAGCAGTCATACTGGTAGTTTGTAGCAGCCACACTGGTAGTTTGTAGTAGTCACATGTAGTTTGTAGCAGTCATACTGGTAGTTTGTAGCAGCCACACTGGTAGTTTGTAGTAGTCACATGTAGTTTGTAGCAGTCATACTGGTAGTTTGTAGTAGTCACAAGTAGTTTGTAGCAGCCACACTGGTAGTTTGTAGCAGTCATACTGGTAGTTTGTAGTAGTCACAAGTAGTTTGTAGCAGCCACACTGGTAGTTTGTAGCAGCCACACTGGTAGTTTGTAGTAGTCACATGTAGTTTGTAGCAGTCATACTGGTAGTTTGTAGTAGTCACAAGTAGTTTGTAGCAGCCACACTGGTAGTTTGTAGCAGTCATACTGGTAGTTTGTAGCAGCCACACTGGTAGTTTGTAGTAGTCACATGTAGTTTGTAGCAGCCACACTGGTAGTTTGTAGCAGTCACACATGTAGTTTGTAGCAGTCATACTGGTAGTTTGTAGCAGCCACACTGGTAGTTTGTAGTAGTCACATGTAGTTTGTAGCAGTCACACATGTAGTTTGTAGCAGCCACACTGGTAGTTTGTAGCAGTCATACTGGTAGTTTGTAGCAGCCACACTGGTAGTTTGTAGTAGTCACATGTAGTTTGTAGCAGTCATACTGGTAGTTTGTAGTAGTCACATGTAGTTTGTAGCAGTCACACATGTAGTTTGTAGCAGTCACACATGTAGTTTGTAGCAGTCATACTGGTAGTTTGTAGCAGCCACACTGGTAGTTTGTAGTAGTCACATGTAGTTTGTAGCAGTCACACATGTAGTTTGTAGCAGTCATACTGGTAGTTTGTAGCAGCCACACTGGTAGTTTGTAGTAGTCACATGTAGTTTGTAGCAGTCATACTGGTAGTTTGTAGCAGCCACACTGGTAGTTTGTAGTAGTCACAAGTAGTTTGTAGCAGTCATACTGGTAGTTTGTAGCAGCCACACTGGTAGTTTGTAGTAGTCACATGTAGTTTGTAGCAGTCATACTGGTAGTTTGTAGCAGCCACACTGGTAGTTTGTAGTAGTCACATGTAGTTTGTAGCAGTCATACTGGTAGTTTGTAGTAGTCACAAGTAGTTTGTAGCAGCCACACTGGTAGTTTGTAGCAGCCACACTGGTAGTTTGTAGTAGTCACAAGTAGTTTGTAGCAGCCACACTGGTAGTTTGTAGCAGCCACACTGGTAGTTTGTAGTAGTCACATGTAGTTTGTAGTAGTCACATGTAGTTTGTAGCAGTCACACTGGTAGTTTGTAGTAGTCACAAGTAGTTTGTAGCAGCCACACTGGTAGTTTGTAGCAGTCATACTGGTAGTTTGTAGCCATAATACCCACTTGTAGCAGTGACAGTGGTCATTTGTGGCATCACCCATGAGAGCTGATGTCTATTGATTATTTCTCATGGATCAAGTGTTGATGCTGTGAAAATACAGTAAGTCTAGAGTTGAGTTATGATTCTCACTTTGACAAAACACATGCGATATTAAAGTGAGATGAGACGTTACGGTTCGGCATGTCCCTGACAGAGGAAAATAAATCAATTCAGCATCAACACAAACCTGCTTTTTTTTTTAACAGGACTGAACAGATTTCCGGTCAAATCTGAAACACAGAAAGACACAAACCTTCAGAGAGTCGGCTGAGTCTCGTCCCCTCTCTTCTCTCTGGATTCAGGCTCTTCTCTCACTTCAAAAGTTTCCTCTGCTGTCACTTCCAACGGTCAACGGTGTAAGTCTCACTCTTACTTCACCTCTGGTTTCCTCTCACACACACACACACACACACAGTCCAGCAGTTGTTTGGGTTACAGGGAGGCAGTTGTGGTTCAGGACAGGAGTTTCAAGCGGTGTTGCAGCAGTGTGTCATAATTTACACAAGTTATTTGGAACCTCGCCAGGCACGCTCAAACTGTCGTCCATGCAAAGTAACTTCGGTCCCAACTAGAGTAAAGAAACTCTGACACACACACACACACACACACACACACACACACACACACGCTGAAACTGGGTCACCATCTGGGCAGTGCGGCGCTGGATAAGATCCACATCACTGTTCCGACGGTTCCTTTAGAGTGAATGTATGGAGGGGCCAAAGCAAACAGGAGTCTGATTTCCAACAGGAAGTACAGACCCAGTGCTGAGGAGGGAAGAGCTGCTGCGACACGGCGCCTGGACAGAGTGGGTTGTTGGTTTGAACGCCACCAGGAGCTGCTGATCCGCTGACCCGGCACACCGAGCAGAGCTCTGAAAGGACGGGCGAGACTGTTCACCCATTTAAATCCAGATGAAGAAGCTTAAAAT
Source organism: Salarias fasciatus (assembly GCF_902148845.1). Taxonomy (NCBI): domain Eukaryota; kingdom Metazoa; phylum Chordata; class Actinopteri; order Blenniiformes; family Blenniidae; genus Salarias; species Salarias fasciatus. Next base: position 3,087,193 of record NC_043747.1, read on the forward strand.
GAGCTCTGAAATTCACACGCAGCCGCTTGTCAGCAACACTCTGAATGAGTTTCTCGTTTCACTGCTGCAAAAGGACACCTGAACTTCATTTTTCTTTGTGGTGAAACAAAACCTCTTTTTGGAACATTATTTGAATTGATTGAAGCACAATAGAGTTTTATTAAACGACAGACACATCGAGGTCAGGAGGACAGAGAAACCAGTGCAGAGGAATGTTTCTGAGGATTCCTCAGAGACCTGAAGGGAAATGAGACTCTGATGTCTGGATGTTGAAATAAACCGTTTGATTCAAACTCTATCTCTCTCTCTCTCTCTCCCTCTCTCTATTTACTGCCCACAAGTGGTGAAAACCTGCTGCTGCAGGATGAAATGATGGGTTCACTTTGTTGCATGTGATTTGACCAGAGCTGGAATGTTTTTAGCTTCATGCTAACTTTTATGGGAAAACCCTTTGACGTGCTAACAGTTAGCACAAAAGTCATGGAAACTGCAGGAGCAAATTAAGCCGAGAGAAATTTCACTGACTAAATACAAAACACGAACGCTCCGTATTAAAAACTCAGGAAGTAGCTACGGAAGCCCGACTGGATGAAAATGCAAATTGAAATTTCCACCCAAGGCTGAACTACAAGGCGCCACCTGGTGGTGTATGGACGCTAGAACAGGTGTGGATTTTTCTTTTTACATTTTTGGTTGTGCTGTGACTTTTTTTTTTTTGAAGAAAATGTACCGTGGCTTAAAAAAAGATGGAAAAACACTGTCCTAATCGGTGGTTTCATGACAGTATGTCAACAATGACAGGAACCGACTGATCTGTACACACAGATCACAGCACAGACAGGCCAGAACATCAACCAGGTGAAGCGTCCATTTTTCATGAAAGATGTTTTATTCTTTATTTTTATACCAATGTGAAAGAAGAGATAACGCACACAAAAGATACAGAGGAAAAACTAACTACAAAACAAGACGAGCTGCTGCCTCGGAACACGGACGACCGACCGACCGACGCCTCGCGGGCAGAGTTAACGTGACCAATGATACAGTATCGTAGTGAGAACCGCCGTCTCCACGCCGTTCACGAGCGACCGGACCCAGAGGCGCCTTCTTCGTCGTCGGGCGGACAGGCCACGAAATCGGCCAGCATGGAGGCCATGGCTTCGTCGTCCACCTGGGGACAGAGGACAGGGTCTCTGTCAAGACACTCTTCACATGGCCGGTTGACCGAAACCGCCTCGCCTGACTCCTTCTCTAAATTTGGTTTTTCAACACGTCAAGGCCCCAAAAGCCAGTTCATGAAGGAAACCTCACCTGCTTCTTCTCAGTGCTTTGACCTTCTTCTTCTTCTTCCTCTATTGGCGCCTCCTCTCTCTTCCTCTTCAGGCCTTTCCCTTCCTGTCCGTCGCTCTCTCCTCCGTCTCCGCCTTCTCCTGCTGGCTCCTCCTCCTCCTCCTCCCCCTCCTCCTCCTTCTCGGCCTGTGTCAGCTGCTCGGCTGCGCATGACGATGATGATGATGAAGGTGGAGGGGGCGCGGCCGGAGGCTCCTCCTGCTCCTGGCGGCCGCCGGGCGGCGTGGCGGCCATGTCGGCGTCCGTGACGAGCTGGACTGCAGGCTCCTGTGGAGAACAGGCTCCTGGCGTCAGTGGGCGGAGTCTCCAGACACCCCCCCCCCCACCCCAGGTGTGTGCTCACCTGCTGGCCGGCCGTGCGCTCCTCCTCGGCGGCGGGACTCGGCTCGCCGGGTTTGGCTCCGCCTTCCCAGGATCCGCCCGCTGCCGCCTCCTCCTCCTCCTCCTCCTCCGGCGCGGCGGCGTCTCCTGGCTCCTCCTCCTGCTCCTCCATCGTCCCCCCGGTGACGCACAGGATCTGCGGCATGGTGGGGTCGTCCATCCTGTCGGCGTCCTCCTCCGCCTCCCCCTCCGCCTCCCGCGCCGCCTCCAGCACGCCGATGCTCTCCACCTCCTGCACCTTCATCCTGTCCTCGCCGAACAGCGTCCTGCTGGTCTGCACCTCCTCGATGCCCGCCTCCGGCTCTCCCTCCACGCCGAAGCCGGACGGCCCCCCCTCGTCCACGGGGGCCCGGAGGACCTTGCCGTCCTCCGTCTCCGACTCCTTGTCGTCCCCGCCCTCCAGCGGGGGGATGCCCCCCTCCTCGTCCTCCTCCTCCTCCTCCTCCAGCTCCTCGCCGTCCTCCTCGTCGTAGTCCTCGTACTCCTCGCCGTCGTAGAACTCGTCCTCGGCGATGTCGCTGACCTCCTCCTCCTCGTCCTCCTCGTCCATCCCCTCGTCCTCCTCCTCCTCCAGCTCCTCCTCGTCCTCCATGTCCTCCTCGTCCTCGTCCTCCTCGTCCGTGCTGTTGATGTTGATGACGGCCGAGTCCTCGTTGTTGGCGGGCGGCGGCGGCGGGTGCGGGTGCAGGTGGCGGCCCGGCGGGCCCAGCTGGTTCTGCAGCTGGTGCATCTGGAGCGGCAGGCCCACGGAGGGGGGCTGGCCGGGCGGGGGGGGCTGCATCAGCATCTGCTGCAGCTGGGGCCGGCCGGGCAGCGGGTCGCCCAGACCGCCGGGCGGCGCCGCCAGCGCGCCGGAGTTCAGGGGCGGCACCAGGGACACCACCGAGGCCACGGAGGGCGGGAAGGAGTTGATGGGGGCGGTGGAGGTGGGGAGGAGGGGGGAGGAGGACGCCAGGTCGTTATGGAGCGACGAGCCGTCCACGGTGGAGGGCGCCGCCGCCGGGGGCGCCATGGAGGCGCCGTCCCCCCCGGGCGGCGGGGCCCCGGCGTCGCCGGGCGCGGCGGACAGCACGCTGTGGGAGTTGGGCGGCGCCGCCTCGTCCTGCTGGCCGTCGGCTCCCAGCATGCCGGGCGGGACGATCACCACGCTGTCGTCCGAGTCGCTGTCCAGCGAGATCTCCACGTCCTCCGCCTCCTCCTTGTCGTAGCGCACGAAGACGGGCCGCTGGCCCTCGGGGGGGCCCAGCTCCGGCTGGTGGTGGGCGTGGGGGGACAGCAGCAGGTCCCCCGGGCCCGGGCCCTGCCCCGGGAGGCCCGGCACCAGGGACAGGTGGTTCTCCAAGGAGCCCAGCAGGGACGCCGGACCCGGACCCGGACCCAGGCCCAGCGAGTGGCGGCTGGGGAAGGGGGGTCCGGGGGCGGAGCTTCCCAGCAGGGTGGTAGGAAGGGTGAGCCCGGGGCCCGGGCCCTGGGAGGGGGGCATGACCGGAGCGGCGGGGGTGGGCTTCAGGGCGAGGGGGGGCAGCGGCAGCGAGATGGACGGGGTGCGGGGGTGGAGGATGCAGTTACAGACCGTCAGAGCTTCGGCGCAGAACGACGACACCTGAGGAGAGACGGAGACGCCCGGCAGGACCGCGGGCTGGGTCAGTCCACGTCCTCCGGAGGGGGGACCCACGGGACCGGGACACCCTGTGTGATGGTGTCTGAGCTGGGTCACCTTCAGGTTCCGGTCGATGCGTCCCTTGCTGAGGATGGACGTGGCGCAGGACACGGGAGGAGGCCAGGAGGGCGACGGGACCAGGACCAGAGCCAGGAGCAGCCTGGGGGGCAGCAGGGAGTACAGACATGGAGGGAGCTTCAGCAAGTCACTGCGGACCCGGAGGGACCCGGGGGGACCCGGAGGGACCCGGACGGGTTACCTGTACAGTTCTCTCCTGCTGAGGGCGCTGCCGTACGGCCCGCTGACGCCCCCTGCTGTCTCCAGGGCGGCGCTGCTGGACTGCTGCTGCTGCAGGCGGACGCAGAGCGGCAGAACCACGTCGTGGAGCCTCTGCAGGAAGAGGGACAGACTCAGGATTCAGACCGTGGTTCCAGCGGTCTTGACTCGTGTCTCTCGGAGCCCCTCGGGCGTTCCGGCCGCTGACGAGCGGAGACAGGCGTGTACCTTGTGGACGTCGTCCTTGAGAAGCGTGCCGCTGGTCAGGATGATGTGTCTCAGAGCTGCGGAGACAGGAAGTCCTCCGATGACATGAGAGCGACCGTGAACCGGGGCCGCAGACCAGCGCCCGAACGCCGGCTCTCACCTTTCAGGGCGGACAGACAGGAGTCCTGATTCGCCACCAGGTCTCCCTTCCTCTGCAGCGCCGGCCCCATCCCGTCGGCGATGACCAGCTGCTTGGTCCTGCGGGGTCCGGGTTTCCCTCCGGCCACCACCTCGCCGGACAGCGCCCCCCGGAGCTGCGGGGCAGAGCGGGCGCAGGTCAGAGTCCCTCTAGAGGACCAGAGTCTCGTGGAGCCGTCCGATCCGGGCTCACCTTGACGGAGTCAGCGCTCGGAGTGATGTCTCCCAGGAGGTGGTTGAACAGGAGCTCCGAGTGAGTCTGGCTGCCCTGAAGGACGCCGGTCGAGGCTCCGCCCACCTGGACCCACAGCGCCAAGGTCTTATAGACCGACACCCGCACGGAGCTGCGGACACACACAGGACAGACTGAGCCCGCAGCTCCGGTCCCCGGCCGTCCTCTGGGACAGGTGTGTGTCCCACCTGAAGGCTCGCTGCTGCCCCACGCTGGCCTCCGGCAGCGGCGTCCAGGAGGACAGCGTCTGAGAGAACAGCCTCTGCAGCACCGCGGCGTACTGGACCAGGCCGCCGCGGACCCTGAGGGACACACACACACAGAGACCGTCTGACACCAAGACCTGTGTGTGTGTGTGTGTGTGTGTGTGTGTCTGTGTGTACTCACGATGTGATGAGCCCAGCCAGGACCTCCAGTGTGTTGGTATGTATCGCAGGAAGAACCAGAAGCCTCACACTCCCATCTCCTGTTAGGTTCTGACACACGGAACACAGACAGAGGATCACACTCCACCTCTATTTAGCCTGTGTGTGTGTGTGTGTGTGTGTGCGTGAGAGAGAGAGTGTGTGTGTTGAACTCACGATGCTCTTGGAGCTGACGGCCAGCGCTCTGCACACCGTGTTGAGGATCCGCCTGGCCGGCAGACGGACGGCTGTGGCCGGATCCACTCTGAGAGACAGAGAGTGACAATCCTCAACTTGTCCTCTGCCATGAAAGATCAGCAACTGTGTGTGTGTGTGTGTGTGTGTGTATACCTGAGTGTGTGTTTGAGTGCCAGGCAGACTGCAGTGTATCTGTGCAGCAGCTGCAGCAGCAGCAGGGGGTCTGTCTGGTCCAGGTGGGGGAAGGGCAGCTCCACGCCGGGCCCCTGGTACTGCAGCGCCCCGTCTGCGGGACCGCGCACACACACACACACGCACACGCACACGCACACACACAGCGCCCCGTCTGACTTCACCCGGTCTGAAACCCAGTCCCCCGTCCCGCAGGCGGCTCTCCTCCTACCCGTCTCTGCGCCTTGGTACATCTGGCTCAGCAGCCCATTGGCCGAGGCCAGCAGGCAGTGGATCTGATTGGTCCAGGCCTCGGCCCTGCCGGCGCTCAGCCCGCGGTCCAGCAGGCCGCCCAGACACGGCAGGCGGCCAAAACACTGGCACGCCATCTGGGGGAGGGCAGGGCAGAGAGGTGCTGCAGGCGGTCAGGGGTCAGAGGTCAGAGGTCACACAGAGAAAGAAGAACTAACCTCCTGCGTCTTCCGGTTGGTGCTGTCCATCTTGGAGAGGACATAGGCTCCGAGCTTGTCCTAAAAGAGGAGACGGACAGCTGCAGATGAGCCAGTCTGGGCCAGAGAGAGAGAGAAAGAGAGAGAGAGTCTGTGGGGAGGTCTCTCACCCTCAGGGATCCGCAGGCCCGGGGGTAAAAGGTCATACAGGCCGTCATCCCCTCCATCGCTGCCAGCTCGCACTGAGAACGCAGGAAGGACCACAGTAACGACACAGCTTCACCCGTTCACCCTCACCTCACTCATTCACGCTGCCGATGACCCGAGGCCGGCCGGGACCGAAGCCCGGGGTTTCCCCCCGGGGCCGTCCGGGCGCCGCGCCCCCAGATCCTCAGTCCAGATCAGCTGAGAAGGCTTCTGCTGCGCCGTGCGCCTCACCTCGGTCTTCAGGCCCATCAGGGACGTCAGGATCCCCAGGATGGAGTTGAGCCCCACCTCGCGGGCCAGCTCCGCCAGCTGGGACGAGTACTGCAGCACGTCCTTCAGGACGTTGACGGCGAGCTGGACGGTCTGAACCGGAGCCTGGGACTGGAGCGGGGAAAACACAAGGGTGAGAGGCGACAGCAACCGGCCCTGCAGTCCGGTCCATCAGAACTGACAAAAACACGCTGAGGTCCCAGGACGGATCCCTGAGGAACCCCCACCTGAATGATCTGCTGCAGCGAGCGCAGCCAGGACAGACAGTGCTGCTGGAACAGGTCGCTGGAGCTGTCCTTCACCAGCATGGACAGCAGGCACAGGCCCTCGAACCTGCAGAGACAGACAGACGGTCCGGGTCAGAAACACCGCTGATGTGTGTCTGAAGAGGACAGCTCAGAGAGCGGCTCCACATCCCCAAGCAGGACCATCAACCAAACGTGTGTCTGAGTCTGGCTGGATGGAGCAGTGTGGAGGACCGGGGGACCGAGGACCGGGTCCCCGGTCCCCCGGGTCCCCTGCCGGACACCTGTCCTCACCTGGTTTTGTTGGAACCCAGTTTGGCATTGCTGAAGCCGACCAGCCCCCCGAGAGCTCCGGAGCCCTGCGGAGACAAACAGCGCCGTTACAGCCCGGAACCACGGTAACGGAGGGGGCAGAACCGGGGAGCCGCCGAGCCGCGCCACGGGGGAGTCGTACCTGCGAGCTGAACGCGCCGTGCTCCCGGTAGCAGGCCAGCAGCGCCGGGACATGCTCGGGCCGCTGCTCCTTCAGGACCGACACCAGCCCGTCGGTGAGCCGCAGCACGGACGGCCCATGCAGCCACGAAGCAGCCATGTTGTCTTCCCGCCGCGTCATCACCGCGCGACGGCGTGACGTCAGCTCTTTGTGCTGCGGCGGCGGCGGGCTGCGCGTGAAGTGTGTGGCTGCGCGGCGCGGGGCTGCCTCCGGGTCCGGGATGGCCAACGAGCGGCTCCGAGCGCTGGAGGACGTGGAGAAGGAGATCGCCATGGTGCTGCAGTACGCCGGTGAGGAGCCCGGTCCCGGTCCCGGTCCCGGTCTCTGAGGACCGGCTGATCCGGTCCCGTCTCTCTCTCTGTTTACAGGAAACATCGTTCTGGAGCTCTCCAAAGACAAGCACAACGCCAGCTCCCTGGACAGACACCTGGCCCAGTTCCAGAGCTCCATCAACCGGGTGGAGAACGAGCTGGGCTCCCAGATCCGCTACCTGACCCAGGTCCGGCCCCGCAGACCCGGACGGACAGGAGGACACCGGAGGACAGACTGATGACGTCTTCACGTGTCTTCCCTGCAGGTCGCCACCGGCCAGCCTCATGAGGGGTCCACCTACTCGGCCCGGAAGGACTGCCAGATGGCCCTGAACCGGGCCGAGTACGCCAAGGTCAAGCTGGGAGAGCTGGGCCGGACCTGCGAGGTCATGCTGGAGCAGCCGGGGCAGCAGGGGCCGCAGGGGTGAGGGCCGAGCCACCGCAGGGATCCACAGCTGGAATCCACTAGGATCCACCAAGATCTACTACAGGGATCCACCGAGATCCACAGCTGAGATACACCAGGGTCAACTATGATCAACTGCTGAGATCCGCCTGCGGGATCCACCCAGATCCACTAAGATCCACCGCTGAGATCCACTAAGATCCACCTCTCGGGACTGTGTGCTCTCCATCTCCCACACACTGAAGTGTTTGATAGTGTGTGTGTGTGTGTGTGTGTGTGTGTGTGTGTGTGTGTGTTGTGTGTGTGTGTGTGTGTGTGGTGTGTGTGTGGTGTGTGTGTGTGTGTGTGTCGGGCTGCCATGTTCCAGGCCGTCTCTTTTTGTAAAAACCTCTCAGAAGGCTCCAATATTTTCTTTAACAGTGAATAAAACCTCTGTGGAAGTGTTTGTTTGTTTGTTTGTTTGTTTGTTTGTTCTGTGAACGGGGAAAGAGCAGAGCCTCAGAGTTATGTGGAAATAATTCTTGGTCAAACTCTAATCTGTTCTGTTCTCTACGGAGCCCCGGACATGACATGGTAAAAAAAAAAATTTAATTGTGGCCACGAATTACTAATTCGTTCCCACGAATTAGTTATATCATTCATATACTGAACAGTTCAGTAAAGTTGGCAGCATATTGACAGATACGGACTTTCAGTCTCAATAACTCTTTAACAAAATGTCAGTAACATACAAAGGGCGCTGCATCCCATCGTTGTGAGGTGGACGATATGCTACAAGTTCATTTTTATTAAAAATATCTGTCTATCAAGCAGCAGAAACAATATTGATTTCAATCAGCACCCGGAAGTGCTGCGGGCTTCAGGGACCGTGTACAACTTACAAGACGCAGCAACAGTGAAGACAAATAGCTCAAAAAAACAAAAAAAAAAACAAAAAAAAACCCAACAACTAAAACAACAACAACAAAAAAGACGTAATACCACCACTGGGATTTACTGCAGTGTCACCATAATCGCTACAACCTTCATTTGTCTCCTATCAAATTTATTGGATATGGTGTTTGTCTTCACTGTTGCTGCGTCTTGTAAGTTGTAGACGGTCCCTGAAGCCCGCAGCACTACCGGGTGCTGATTGAAATCAATATTGTTTCTGCTGCTTGATAGACAGATATTTTTAATAAAAATGAACTTGTAGCATATCGTCCACCTCACAACGATGGGATGCAGCGCCCTTTGTATGTTACTGACATTTTGTTAAAGAGTTATTGAGACTGAAAGTCCGTATCTGTCAATATGCTGCCAACTTTACTGAACTGTTCAGTATATGAATGATATAACTAATTCGTGGGAACGAATTAGTAATTCGTGGGAACGAATTAGTAATTCGTGGCCACAATTTAATTTTTTTTTTACCATGTCATGTCCGGGGCTCCGTAGTTCTGGAGGGTCTCAGCGACTCAAACTATGATTTGAGTGTTTTTTTTTCTCTGGTTTCTTCCTCAACACATCAGTTCAGGTTATTTTGTTTGAACATTTCCTTTTATTTTCTGATCTAAATAGTTAAACCTCCACCGCCTGCAGTGCCTGTCACCAATAAGTCTGATCAGTCAGAATGTCAGCAGGACGGATTGATATTTCGGATTTAGTCTTTTTCACAGGTCTGAGCTGAAACGGATTGAATTGTAAAATCGTGTCAAGGTGTTTTGATTTATGATTAAAAACTTTAAAGTTAAACTGAACCTTCACGGAGTTTCTTGGAACAGGTTTTACAGCCATCCTGACACTAACACTGTTATTTACCTGCATTTATTTTGTGTTTGAGGTTTAGCAAAACACACTAATTAATTTTCTATATTCAGTGTTTGCAGTGATGAAGACGCTGGAGGCCTCCGGGGTCTTCATCACTGCAGACGCTGAATATGGAAAAGTGGTTCATTTATTTATTTTATGGGGTTTTTTGTACTTTATGACCCTGGGGGTGCAGGTCTTCAGCATCCTCTGCAGAAGGATCCAGTGTTTTTTCATCCGCGCTGCAGCTTCGTCCCCCCCCCCCGCAGGAAGCAGCTCTCTCAATAAAGGTCAGACTCATCACTGAACTCGCTCCAAACATCTTCTGTATGAAGTCGGGGTGGCGCAGTCAGAAGCTTTTATTGTGAAGAGGGCCGGAAGCGGGCCGGTGCACGCCTTGCTGCGGCAGTGAGGGCGGGGCTGACGCACACGCCGCCCGGCTCCACAGTCCAATCCAGGCCCGTTCCCCCGGCTCCACGCTGCCCGGCTCCAGGCCCGTTATCTCCGGCTGTGACACAGAAGAAAGACGACCATGGCTCCCGGGGCTCTGCGCGCGCTCTGCCTGCTGCTGCCGCTGCTGCTGCCGCCGCAAGGTAAGGCTTTGTGCCGGCGGAGGGGGGCCGGGGGGGCCGGGGGGGCCGGGACCTGCCTCTTTGTCCCGCAGTGCGCTCCAGGCCGGTTCCGCCAGGCGCACCTGCCGCCATGGAGCGCTGCCGCACCGGGAGGCGCCCCGCCGCCCCGCAGCCCCGCAGCCCTTTGTGCCGCAGCCAGGCCGGGCACGGTGCCCCGGTCCCCCGGTCCCCCGGTCCCCCGGTCCCCCGGTCCTCCGGTCCCCCGGTCCCCCGGTTCTCCTCCTGTAACCTCCACCCCTCCTCCGTTCCTCCCTCAAAGCGGCTCCGAGCCGTGATTTGTGTCCTGGTTCAGGGTGCAGCTCCGCCATCAGGGAGGAGAGTCTCCACCTGCCAGCCTGGGAGCCCCCCCCCCCCCCCCCCCCCCCCCCCCCCCACACACACACACACACACACACACACACACCCCGCTCCTCCATCATCCTGCTCCTCCACCTCCATCACTCCTCCATCTCATCTCTCATCTCTCCTCCATCTCCTCATCCCTCATCCTCCCTCTCTCCTCCTCCTCCTCCCTCTCTCCTCCTCCTCCTCCCTCTTTCTCCTCCTCCTCCCTCTCTCCTCCTCCTCCCTCTCTCCTCCTCCTCCCTCTCTCCTCCTCCTCCTCCTCCTCCCTCTCTCCTCCTCCTCCTCCCTCTCTCCTCCTCCTCCTCCCTCTCTCCTCCTCCTCCCTCTCTCCTCCTCCTCCTCCTCCTCCCTCTCTCCTCCTCCTCCTCCCTCTCTCCTCCTCCTCCCTCTCTCCTCCTCCTCCTCCTCCTCCCTCTCTCCTCCTCCTCCTCCCTCTCTCCTCCTCCTCCCTCTCTCCTCCTCCACCTCCTCCACCTCCCTCTCTTCCTCCACATGTCATCTCTGTCGTCTTATTTTGAAGGAGACTTCAGAAACTGAGTCTGCTCTCCTCTCATTTAAATCCCTGCAATCCCTGCATTTCCCAGAAGTGAGGAAATAAACCTGCAGCGGGTCGTTTCCATGACGACCGACTGTCTGTCAGACTCCGGATGCGGTGCGGTTTCATTTCCTACATTGCCCTTCTTCCTCTTCTTGGCTCACTGATCTTCATCTGGGGCGACCTGCTTGAAAGAGTGTTTATTTTCAATCAGGATGATGAAAATAACCCCCCCCCCCCCCCCACCCACACACACACACACACACACACACACACACACACACACACAGCCCCGTACTGACATGTGTCCTCCGTTCTCTCTGCAGTCGTCTCTCAGGATGACTTTGACCTCTCAGATGCTCTGGATGGTGGGAGTGAGTAACACACACACACACACACACACACACACACACACACACACACACACACACACACTCGTCGGTCCTTTTGAAACCCGGCTTTTCTGAACAAACCCTTTGATCCTCCACTGCGTCCTCCTGGGAGACGGGGGAGGCGTTAAAGATGCAGAGATGGTTTTAAACATCAGGTTTTATCGTCTGTGAGCAGCGATGACGCCGAAGCCCGCCGTCCCAGCAGCGCCGGGAGCCGGAGGAGCCGGAGGAGCCGGAGGAGCCGGAGGAGCCGGAGGAGCCGGAGGAGGTGAGAGCCACGCACACACAACTGATCTCCAGCAGATAAACTCACCTACGTTTACAAGAACCAGCTTCAGGACTGCAGTTTGACCTGGATCACATCTGAGCTGCTCAGCGTGTTCTTGTCCTGAAAGTGTCTCCGTCTCTCCGTCTCTCCGTCTCTCCGTCTCTCCGTCTCCTGGCAGACTTTTCTCTGGAAGACATGTTTGACCTGGACGACCCTGTCTCCACCTCCACCACCACCACCAAGGCTCCACCCAAAGTTACCCCCAAGGTCCCTGCAGGCACCAAAGCTCCCGCCAAACCCAAACCCAAACCAGGTGAGCTGCCCTGACGCCCCCCAGGCCGGTCCCACTACAGCTTCTTCATTTCAATGCCGCTTTTTATTCTTTCGCTCTTTGCAAACTTTGTTTTTCATCTGAGTTAAATTGATTTGAAGTTAGAGACATGTTTGATTTAATCAGACAGCAGATGAAGAGCAGAGGACCAGCAGGGACAGGAGCTGCTCGGACTGACTGAAGCAAAGAGACAAGCAGGAGGACAGGAGAGAAAACAGCCGTCTGACAAACAGTCTGACGGCTTCACTGGAACACTGAGTCCCCACGGGGTGTCTCAGTCCCCACAGGGTGTCTCAGTCCCCACGGGGTGTCTCAGTCCCCACGGGGTGTCTCAGTCCTCACAGGGTGTCTCAGTCCTCACAGGGTGTCTCATTCATTTAAGAATTTCAGTTAGATTTTTTTTCCTTTGTTTTCTGACCTTTGACCCCCACAGCTGCTGACGACTTCGACCTGGCGGACGCCTTGGACCCCAGTAATGACCTGGACAGGAAGAAGGGTCAGGGAGGTGGGTGTGAGCGCCGGGGCCGGGTGTGAGTGGCTGTGATCGCCTGCCGTCACGTCCATCAGGGCTGCAGCACTCGGCCACGCCGCGGCCTCGCCGATCCGACCAATCGGAAGCTGCTGAGTTTTGTGGTTAATGTTAAAATATTGATGTGCTGTCAGTCGGTGGACACGCTGACATGAAAACGTCTTTAAAACTGGAGATCAGTGAGAGTGTGTGTGGCGTGCTGCAGCCCTGCTTCAGACCCACTTGGCGCTGGACTCAGTGAGGTCCAGCCTCGGTTCAGGGAACAATGTGTCTCATTCTCTGAACTCCGGGAAAAACACTTGGAGAGTCTCTTCGGCCGCTGCCCTTTTTCCCACAAAGATGTCCTCTGAGCGCCGTCTCGTCCAAGTCTTTGCTCCCAGACAGAGTGTGTTCATGTGTTCGCGCCTCCCACTCGTCTCTACAGCCGCCTGTTTCACGTTCCTCAGTTCATCAACTCATCAGCATCCTGCTGGACAGGACGGTTGATGAGACAACACGCTTCACCGTGCTTTCAGATCCAAACCAAGTTTGGTTTGATGCCACTAATCGCTGTGTTTTGAGACTTTTAGTGTGAAACGCTGCATTTTCACTGTGATGACTGTCTGTCCCTGTCTCCGTCTTCGCCTCCGTCTCCGTCCCTGTCCCCATCCCCGTCTCCGTCCCCGTCCCCGTCCCTGTCCCCGTCCCCGTCCCCGTCCCCGTCCCTGTCCCCGTCCCCATCCCTGTCCCCGTCCCCGTCTCTGTCTCCGTCTCTCAGGAGGACTATCTGACAGTGATCTGTTTGAATTGGGTAACGATGACACCTACAAACCTGACAAAGGCAAAGGTGAGGTCTGCAGCGCCCCCCCCCCCCCCCCCCCCCCCCCCCCCCCACACACACACACACACACACACACAGCATCAAACTCCCCCCACAGAGTCAAAGTTCCCCCCCCCTCATAGTGTCGGCCCTTCTCCCTCCACAGGGGGGCGCCCCAGTGCCGATGATAGGATCAACCAGCATGACGACAATGGTGGTGAGTTTTTTGTGTGTGCGTGTGTGTGCGTGTGTGTGTGCGTGTGTGTGTGTGTTCGCATGTGTCTAAGTATGTGTGTTTTCAGAAACCACGGCGGAGGTGGGAACCATCGCGGGGATCGTCAGCGCGGTTGCCATGGCGCTGGTGGGAGCCATCAGCAGCTACATCTCCTACCAGAAGAAGAAGCTGTGCTTCAGCATCCAGCGTGAGTAAGACCACCAGAGACCACCAGAGACCACCAGAGACCACCAGAGAGAGACCACCAGAGACCACCAGAGACCACCAGAGACCACCAGAGACCACCAGAGACCACCAGAGAGAGACCACCAGAGACCACCAGAGACCACCAGAGACCACCAGAGACCACCAGAGAGAGACCACCAGAGAGAGACCACCAGGGAGAGACCACCAGAGACCACCAGAGAGAGACCACCAGAGACCACCAGAGACCACCAGAGACCACCAGAGAGAGACCACCAGAGACCACCAGAGACCACCAGAGACCACCAGAGAGAGACCACCAGAGACCACCAGAGACCACCAGAGAGAGACCACCAGAGACCACCAGGGAGAGACCACCAGAGACCACCAGAGAGAGACCACCAGAGACCACCAGAGAGAGACCACCAGAGACCACCAGGGAGAGACCACCAGAGACCACCAGAGAGAGATCACCAGAGACCACCAGGGAGAGACCACCAGAGACCACCAGAGACCACCAGAGAGAGATCACCAGAGACCACCAGGGAGAGACCACCAGAGACCACCAGAGACCACCAGAGAGAGACCACCAGAGACCACCAGAGAGAGACCACCAGAGACCACCAGGGAGAGACCACCAGAGACCACCAGAGAGAGATCACCAGAGACCACCAGAGACCACCTGAGACCACCAGGGAGAGACCACCAGGGAGAGACCACCAGGGAGAGACCACCAGAGACCACCAGGGAGAGACCACCAGAGACCACCAGAGACCACCTGAGACCACCAGGGAGAGAGAGAGACCATCAGGGAGAGACCACCAGAGACCACCAGAGAGAGATCACCAGAGACCACCAGAGACCACCTGAGACCACCAGGGAGAGACCACCAGGGAGAGACCACCAGGGAGAGACCACCAGAGACCACCAGGGAGAGACCACCAGAGACCACCAGAGACCACCTGAGACCACCAGGGAGAGAGAGAGAGACCATCAGGGAGAGACCACCAGAGAGAGACCACAAGGGAGAGAGAGAGACCACCAGGGAGAGACCACCAGAGAGAGACCACAAGGGAGAGAGAGAGACCACCAGAGAGAGACCACCAGAGACCACAAGGGAGACCACCAGGGAGAGAGAGAGACCACCAGGGAGAGAGAGAGACCACCAGAGACCACAAGGGAGACCACCAGGGAGAGAGAGAGACCACCAGGGAGAGAGAGAGACTACCAGAGAGAGAGGAATTTATTTCTTCCATGAAAATCAGAATAAACAACTGTTGACATTGGTGGTGGTGACGTAATTTTCGCGGTCCGCGTTTCGAGTCGTATGGACTTTATTTATTTTCGGCAGTTTTAGAGGAACTTAATGTAATGAAACGAGCGGATCGTCGGGAGCTTAACAACGCGGACATTTTCAAAGCTGAAGCGTCAAAGTTAATCGAGAAAGAAAGACGAGAAAAATACTGTTTACTTCCGGGAGACGTCTCTACGTCACGGCCGCCCCGTCCAATCAGAAATCTTCACACACCCCGGCGTGAGAGAGGATTTAATCCTTCGTTTTTCCCATGTAAACACGACGCTCATGAATATAATCTTGAATTACTTCATTCAGAATAAACCAATTTCAAATTAAAAGCACCAGGTAACCTTCCATGGTTGTTTTCCGTCTCTAGGAAGTAAACAGGGATTTTCTCCTCTTTGTTTCTTGATTAACTTTGAAATGACAGCTTTAAAAGTGTGTGCGGGCGCCCGTCCATCCGCTCACTTCATTATATCCAATTTACACGGTCACCTCAGGGCAGAATTAGGTTTTAATTTGGATTTATAGAGGAATATGAAGTCCTGTGTGAACACATGGACTCCGTGTCGGTTTGAGTGTCACTTTTATGCATCTGAAATGTGTGTGTGTGTGTGTGTGTGTGTGTGTGTGTGTGTGTGTGTGTGTGTGTGTGTGTGTGTGTGTGTTCTAACAGAGAGTCTGAACACTGACATGGTGAAGGCGGAGAACCCTGAAGCAGTGGTGGCTACAGAACCTCAAGGTACGACTGGAGCGTCTCCACTCAGCATGGAGGGAGGCGTGAGGAGGACGCAGCAGAGGGCGGGGCAGCTGGAGGCAGGGTGGGGCAGCTGGAGGCAGGGTGGGGCAGCTGGACGCAGGGTGGGGCAGCTGGAGGAAGGATGGAGGCAGGATGGAGGCAGGATGGAGGCAGCTGGAGGCAGGGTGGAGGCAGGTGGAGGCAGGGTGGAGGCAGGATGGAGGCAGGATGGGGCAGCTGGAGGCAGGATGGAGGCAGCTGGAGGCAGGGTGGAGGCAGGATGGAGGCAGGATGGGGCAGCTGGAGGCAGGATGGAGGCAGGATGGAGGCAAGGTGGAGGCAGGGTGGAGGCAGGATGGAGGCAGGATGGAGGCAGCTGGAGGCAGGGTGGAGGCAGGGTGGAGGCAGGTGGAGGCAGGGTGGAGGCAGCTGGAGGCAGGGTGGAGGCAGCTGGAGGCAGGGTGGAGGCAGCTGGAGGCAGGGTGGAGGCAGGATGGGGCAGCTGGAGGCAGGATGGAGGCAGGGTGGAGGCAGGTGGAGGCAGGGTGGAGGCAGGTGGAGGCAGGGTGGAGGCAGGTGGAGGCAGGGTGGAGGCAGGATGGAGGCAGGATGGGGGCAGGATGGAGGCAGCTGGAGGCAGGATGGGGCAGCTGGAGGCAGCTGGAGGCAGGATGGAGACAGGGTGCAGGCAGGTGGAGGCAGGGTGGAGGCAGGTGGAGGCAGGTGGAGTAACGTCCTCTTTTCTCTCTGCAGCCCAACAGACTCTGCTGGAGCCGCCCAACGCTGAACCCCCCACCGAGGAGAACGCTGTGTAACACACACTCTCTCAAACACACACTGAAAACATGCACACACACACACACTCTGAAACACACACATACACTGAAACACACACACAGGGATTTCTAGTCCTTTTACTGAATGTGAAGTTTTTTTAAGCTGACAGTTGTTCAGTTTGTGTAAATATATAATGTATTGTTTTTCCGCCGTTTGTGTGTGTGTGCGTGTGTGTGTGTGTGGCTTTTTCACTGCGAGCTGCAGAGAGGAACTTGTCACACAGTTCACACACACACACACACACACAGACACACACCCTGCTCCTGCTCCTTTGAGTTGTTTTAATTCGATTGATGAAATCCAGACCTCTGATCAGGGATTTGTCATTTCCTGGCTTTTTTGTTTTTTTTGATTTTCCTGAGGCTCTGATTGGATGTTCGGGACGTCCCGCCTTCTGGTGCACACGTTAACACGTTTTCCCGGTTTTAAGAATCTGGTTCTGCTTCTCGATCGACACCCGGAGCGTCCTGGAGAAAGAAACCAGAATAGTTAAATATCAGTTTAAAAAAAGCTAAATGAGCGAAATCACCTTGAAGGAAGGTAAAATGTTGAGCTCACAGAAACAGATCTGACGTTTTCTCGCAGTTCCATTCAGACGTGATGCACTTTTGACCATTTTCCCAGCTTTTTATGAGCCCAGCAGCTCTTGCTGTTTCGTTTCGGTATTTTAGCCCCCCGGTGGACAAATTATGAACTGCAGATATTCTGAAATATTTTAACCAAGGGCCGGTTTGGGCCCCGCGGGCCGCATGTTTGACCCCAGGAATCACAAACCCGTGTAAATACAGAGGCAGACTCTCTGCTCTTGAGTTTCCTGAACCCGAACTGATAACATAGCCTGTCAGCGGTTCGACCATCCCGTCGAACTCCTGACGTGTGATCGGTCTCTCTGATTGGCTGATTGATCGTTGCGTTGATGATGATGAAAAGTTGGATTTTTTTTTTTTTTTGTTTGCAGTGACTTCAGATAAGGCCTCTAAATATTAGCATCTACTTACAACCTGTGATTTTTTTAATAGTGTAAATATACCGACGTTTGTTTGATGGAGCCGTGAAGCCCGCTGGAGCTTCAGAGAGGTGAAGGTAAAAAAACGCAGCGAGACCTGGACTCAGTGCCAAATCCACAACAACACACACTCTGCGCTCGGAGACGCAGCCGGCTGAATCAGTTCCTGCAGTCGTAGCGTGAAATTTGCACAGCGCCTTGCTTGTTTTGTTCTCCGCGAGCCCCGAAAAGAGGAAGAGGAGAGCCCAGCACTTTGTCCCAGACGAGAGGACGGCTCCTGGCTGTAGTCTGTGCTTTGTTTGCTTGTGTTAGCGACTGTGCGTGTGTGCGTGTGTGTGTGTGTCACTGCGGTGACCTTTAACCTCCTCTGGCGGACACGTTGACAACAAACCGAGATCGATTCGACAACACATATATTCTAACGTCTGGATGTTGAAACTGGAAATATGAAGAAAATAACCTGTGAAGCAAGATTACACGGGAAAAAAAACGGCCAATCACAGCGCAGCGTGGTCCAGAGACCAATCAGGCCAGTCCGGTTTGTCTTCATGTGAGCCATGCGGAGACGGTGCAGTGGTGGCCACAGACGTGACCTGTGGCGGCCATCTTGGATGAGGACTTGCGCTTCCTCCGGGAGGAGGAAGCGCAAGTCCTCATCCAAGATGGCCGCCACACTGGACACATACCATCTGCTTTCGTGTGTCTGTGGTGCTGCCACACAAACACACACACACAAACACACATACACACACGCTGCGCTCATGATAATAAAAGGTAGAAGTAGCCGCTGTTAGCTGGTAGTTAGCTTAGGTTCGAGACGTGGTGACGCTCTGTACATAATTCTGTGTTTGTTACTCTTAGCCGTGAGACTCGGCCTCGGCGCCGGTCTTCGGCGTGTGTGTGTGTTCGTGTCTTTACACTCGTCCGACGCTCTTTTTACACTTTGTACTGGATTTTTTCCTAAAGACGTAGCTCGACTTTTGTAGGTAGTCCGTGGTTTGTGGTTTTTTCTTACTGAACCTTCGAGCGGTGCGTGTTTCTGAGCTGCTTCTGATACCGTTCACTGTGTCGGACGCTCCGTCGGGGCCGGTCCACTCTGCTCGCCCGTCAACGTTTCAGCTCTTCTCCTCACCGATTTCACGTATTTTGGGACAAAACAATGTTCGATGACAACAGATTTCTTAATCGGCTGGCGTGTTTGGTTTTTTTTCGCCAAGAAACTTTGAACAAACTTTATATAAACACGAAATATGTGCCTTTTTACTCCCAAAACAAACTAATAATATAAACCCCATTATGTAGCAGAGAAGTCTGTGAAGCTAGCCTGACCCTTCCTGTAATTCCAATTGGTGCCACCAGATGGTGCAGTGAGTCACTTTCCAGGCACCAAATGACGTAAGAATGATCACAACACAAATGAACGATTCCGGATTTTTCTCAATTCATCCAAGTTTTTTTCACTCTAAGATTTCCCAGCTGGTTGAAGTGGCTGCTTGCAGATGATCACAGAAGATTCATTGATTCTGTCGCAAAATACCTGAAGTGCTGCCAAATTAAAGATGCTTAAACCAGAGGTGCCATCTTCGGCCCGCGGGCCATGGGTTTGACACCTCCAGTTTAAACATGGTGTCCCTGGAAATGTCTGTCAGTGGTGTGGAGCACCATGAACCTCAGAGCAGAAACCAAGTAAAGCAGTCGATACTGACACCGATATTGATACCGATACCGAACTATAAAGAGACCAGGCTTGGTATCTGCACATCACTGACACACACACACACACACAGTGAGCTGAGGTGCTCCTGTGTGTGTGTGTGTGGTGCGTTCAGGGACCCGGCAGTGCTCTGTGTTCATCTCTCGGTCCCGTCGGCTCTTTTTTCCAATGGTGCTTCTCTCTTTGCCTTACGCCCTGCACCGCCCCACAGGGACACGCTGCAGTTCATATCCAACACACCCTCCGTGCACCTGAGCAGGAGCAGCAGCCACGCCCCTTCTGCTGCTCCTCCTCCTCATCCTAACCCCAAACAAAACAAAACATCCTGCTCCGTTAATTGAATGTATCCGGTATCTTTTCTAAATAAAACGTTCGGCTTGTAGCAAAAAAAAAAAAAAGTGAAAATCACCAAAGATGCTGATTCTGGATGGATGTATCGGGACTGAATGATGAACCGGAAAGAGGCCAGCCTGCGAGAGCGGTCAGGTCCGGCTGGAGGAGGGAGTCAGGGAATGGAATCAAAGAAAGCTTACGGAAGAATAATCTCTTATGGTGAGATTAGGAGGATCCTTCATGAGGGGAACTGTTTAACGTGAGGCTGGGTTTGTCACTGGACGGCGGTATTGATCCTCCTCCTGCTCCTGAGGCCTCGCTGCGCTGAAGCTGAATGTGGCGGCCGTCGTGGTGAACCGTTCGGAAGTCAGACTGAGACTCTGAGGTGGACTGAAGACCGTTTTGGGGTGGGGGTATTGCTCCGGTTCCTGCCCAGCAAGGGGCAGTACAGCCCCCCCGGGTAGATTTTTAATAATGTGATGTGACTAGCTTTAACATACATATACACACACACACACACACATACAGTTTGATGCATGCTTTTGTCCACACACTCGCCGTGTGGTTGGTTGTAGCGACTGTTAGAAGTGTAACCGTGATCGTTCTGTTCTTGTTGCTGATCGATTAACCTGCAGCAGCGCCATGTGTTCCTAATAACC
This sequence comes from Salarias fasciatus, assembly GCF_902148845.1. Classification (NCBI taxonomy): domain Eukaryota; kingdom Metazoa; phylum Chordata; class Actinopteri; order Blenniiformes; family Blenniidae; genus Salarias; species Salarias fasciatus. The sequence goes on from NC_043747.1 coordinate 3,107,273, forward strand.
AAGAAATAAAACCTTGAAAAAGACAAACAGCCTCCGGTGTGTTTTGTTTTTAATGGAATGTCAGAAGTGAAGATGGCTCATTAGGTTTGGTTTAACATCACTTTAAAAAAAACAAGACTTCACGTGTCAGTTTACACAGGAACACAGTCACAAACAACTCTGAAATATATTACTGAGTTTGACGTTTACACGGGAAATGAAGGTTTAAATTCTCTTTACCGCTGGGGGCTGTGCAGCGTTCTGATTGGACAGGAGGCAGATGTGACGTAAGGACGTCTCCCGGAAGTAAACAAAGCATTTTGGCAGCGATTTTTTTCTCTTTCTGGATTAACTTTGATGCTACAGCTTTGAATGTGTCCACATTGGTCTGCTCCCGTCTATCCGTTCTTTTCATTTTATCAGTTTCTTCTGAAGATCCCGTTCAAAAAATTTCCTCTGTACGAGTGGAACCGCTGGCCGCCATCTTGGGACATTGCGTCATAGCGACGGCGGAGCATGCGCAGAACGACCAGAATAAAGTCACGCCATAATTCCGCTCCCGACAACTGGGCAGTCTATATGGATTTAAATTTAAAGGTGCATTAAGGAGTTTTTCAACTTTAAAAATACTTATTTTCCACCACAAATATATTACAAATAATTGATGCTGTGTACAATGTGCCCTGACATATTCATTGTAAGTACCGCAAACAGCAATGAATTATCACTTGAAAGTCACAGTGCCGGTCCGGCACCAGAATTTTTTGGGGGAGAATTTGAGATTATGAGACGTAATGCACGCTCCCGCTGACCTGATATCCTTAACTTTCGTTTTGTCTGCCATTACTCCGCCGGATGCTTAGCGAGCAACAACTGAGCAGGAGCTTCCAGAAAGTAAGAAAAGACTGGCTTCTAGCACTGCCACAGCTCCACACAGACTCCACCAGGTAGAAGAAACTTAAATCTTACTTGAGCGCTACTAAACAAGCGAGGAAGGAGTCCCCCTCTTCTGTGCCCGTACAGCACCCAAGCCACAGACCCGAGCTATTTACTAAGCTGCAGGTACGCCCAAGGCCTGCAGGGGCCGCTATTTCATATAAAACGTGAAAACTCCTTAATGCACCTTTAATTCTGAACGTGTTTTCAGGCGTTCTACAGGTCATTTTAGAGAGAAATTAAGCTTTATTCGGATTCAAAGAGGAAATAAAAGTCCCATGTAAACACACTGATTATCATAAATCCTGGAGCTGCTTTTCCAGCTCAGGATTCTCCAATGTTTGACTCATTTAATAAATAGAAAAGCTTTAAAAGCGTGGATCCCCCCGCCCCGCCCCCCCCAAAAAAAAAACAAAAAGAAGAAAAACAAACAAACCCTGAACTCTTTCTATTTTCGGCAGAATTTCTTTTTTTGGGGGTGCACTTGACTTTTATATTTTGTTGCTCCGGTTCAAGCTGTGCGCAGTCCGGGGAACCTCAGACGACGTCCTGCGATGGTCTAAAACAACATTCCTTTAAGTCTCCTCAGGCCTGCAGAGCTGCACCTCAGACACACGTCTCAGTCAAACCAGAAGAATTTAGCAACAAAACATCTGAAACAGTGGCGATTGCTCTAAGACTGCAAGGGAAGCTCAACTTCCCCTAAAATGTCAAAAAATAAGTGGTCCAATATTTACTGTTGTGTGAACATTTCATTGACTAAATATGCGCTACAACACGTTCATCTTTTGTTCAGAATCGGCTACTTATCTCAAGTAATTGACTCGGCTTTTTTCTCACTCTTCCTCGCAGCGGCACGGCGCTTTAAACAGCCGGACGCTGAGCGTCCATGCGGAAGCGAGAGTGGGTTGTTCTGCTGCAGTGAAACTGGACGCTCATTGGATAAAATACTGGGCTGGTCCCGCCCACGGACGCTCAGCGTCTCTGGGGGTCTATGGAGAATTGGGCTGGCCTGGACGCTGAGCTTCTGCGTGCTGATTGGATGATCTGTCTGAAGCTTGATTGACAGCGAAATGAGCAAATCAGCGATCTTGAAGTAAAAAAAATGCACCAAAGTGCTTCTGAAGTTTTTCATTCTGCTGTTCTGAGTTGATTCGGAGGCTTGCTGATCCCTGGAGACTTTGTGTTTGTGAAAAACGACTAGCGCTGTGTTTGGAGACTCGTTTCGGTCACTCTGTGGTTTCTGTCCTGGACCAGCAGCTGTGGAGCGTCTCCCCTTCTCTCACACAGCTCCAGCCTCCAGCAGCTCCAGCTGCTCGCTAGCTGCACACAACGGCAGACAATGTGAATGTTGTGGACCGGATTTTGGTGAAGCCATTTGATAGTCTTCCTTACGAAGAGAAAATTGGTGTTAAACTGCATAACAGATCAACTCCTAAGACTGAGCTGGTGCCGAAAGGTGGGGAAAAGTAACAGGTCCTTTCAGCTGTCCTGGTCTGACCAGGTGAGCTGCTGACTGAAGTGCTGTCACCAATAAAATGTCCTGCTGGCCATGCCTCTGGATGAAACCATCTCAGGGAGGTGTTGTCTGGTCACAAGTGGGCTTTGAGGATCTGTCTAACTTTGACAGGGCGTACAAAAGGCATGAAAGCTAATAGAATTTACATACAAAAAAACAGATTACACATATTACAATGTATGCTGAAAATGAGCTTCCCCTCTTTGGAAGACCAGCAGCCACCACTGATCTGAAACACACTGATCACAATGTCGTCAACAGACAGGGTGGTGTAACAACAACAGGACGCACACAGGGAGAAGATACAAGGTAAACACACACACACACACTCATGACCACCTGAAGAAGTGACCTTCCGTCTGTCCTGCTTCGTCTCCATCTTTAACAGATCTACTCAGATCGACACAGGAGGGCAGTGAAGAGGGAGAACAGGCTGAGTGAGTGAAGTGTGTGTGTGTGTATGGGTGTGAGTGTAAACAGGAAACTCCAGTGCCAGGATCTACGAAAAGCTGTGACCTCTGTAATATAATACTTCATCCATAATCCTCCTCAAACTGCAGGAATGTTAAAGAAAGTTTGAATTCCTCATTTCGTAAACATTGTTCAGCGAGTTTCAGCTGGATGTCTGGATGTGTGTGTGTGTGTGTGTGTGTGTGTGTGTGTGTCAGACGGCGCTGTGCAGCGGGGTTCCCGCGGTGTGGGTGGGGGAGGGGGAGTGTTCGGAGGAGGACAGGGAGTGTGTGGAGGCCTCCCTCTGCAGCTCCTCCACCCGCCGGTGGAGCTCTGCTCTCAGGATCAGCAGCTCCTTCAGGCTCTGGTGCACCGGAACCTGAAACAGCAACAGCAGTGGTGAAGGCGTGCCGCAGGGGTCTGTGTTCGGACCGTTTCACATTACACACTCAGAAGATTGGCTGCGCCGCTACGCAGACGACACACAGACGTATGGATGGAGCTACCTGAGGCCTCATGCGGGGGTTCCAGCGGGCGTAGTAGCTGGTCCACAGCTCCAGGTGTCTGGAGGAGACCAGCGGATACAGGACGTGGTTCTCGTAGTCCACGTAGAAGGGGTTGGTGAAGTCCTCGGGTTGGCTGGGGGAAGACGGCGGTACAGTCAGACAGTGTCCCAGATGGACTGCGGCGTGGGGGGAGGGGCTACCTGTTGATGTAGGACCACAGGGACACGGTCCGGCTCTGGACCTCCTGCGGGACAGAAGACACGTCACGCAGCCGGAACGCCACTGGGACACGTGACGTGAGAACGCAGACGTGGACGTACCTTCGCCGCTCTCTCCTGCTCGCTGTTGTAGAGGAAGGTACCGAACAGGCAGCTGTACAGGTGGTCCAGAACCGTGATCAGGAACAGCTCGTTGAACTCAAAGGCTGCTGGGAACTGCGGCGAGACGAGGAGTTCCACAATCCGTCAGTACAAACGAGCCTCTCAGACCTGACCTCTGCTGGCGAAGCACTCCCACCTGGCGGGTCATCTGCCAAACGCAGTCGACGAACTGGACGAACAGCGGCGAGCGCTCCGAGTTGGCGTGGTTCTCGTCGCCGTGGCCGACACGCTGCAACACGGAAAGGCGCGTCACGTCAACCGGCAGCGGTCCGACAAAACGGCGAGGGTAGAGAAAGGAAAGGCCTTACGGCAGAGAACTTGTGTCCGAAGCTGATCCACTCCTTCTCCACCAGAACCTGGAATCACAGACCTCCGTCAGCGGGAGGCTCGGCCCGACAGACCACCTGAAGGTGTGTGTGAGAGTGTGTGTGTGGGACCTGGAAGCCTCTGAGTGTGCGGTAGTAGCTGTCCAGCATCAGCATGGCCAGCGAGGTGAGCTGGGCGGTGCGGTCCCAGCCGTCGCTGCAGTGCACCACCACCGACGTCTTCCCAGACTCCAGCTTGTCCGCCACCTTGGCCGCTCCCGCCAACAGCAGCTGAGGGAAGACATGGCGGACATGAGGACGGACTGGATTCACTGTACCGCCGCCGCCGCCGCCATCTTACCCGGATGTACTCCAGCCAGTGCGTCTGGTCCACGGCGGAGTGCCAGTGAGCCTCGTCGATGGTGGGGTACAGCACGTCCTTCATCTTCCTCAGAGACTCCCTCATCACGTGGATGTTGGGGATTTCCAGGAAGTTCAGCTCCACGTTGGGGTAGAAACTCTCGCTTTCGTAGCCGCCGTCTTTGGCCTGCGTGATGGAGCAGAGGCGAGACGTGAAGCGATGAGGAGGGAGACGAGGCGGCGGCGGCGGCGGAGAGGGTCGGGGTCGGACCTTGTTGGTGACCGCCATGCTGTTCTGCCGGGCGTCAAACACGGTCAGCTTGTGGGACTGAGCGTTGGCGTCCATGATGATCTGGAGGAAGCGTTCGTCCTCTTTGCAGCGGCGGTCCGAAGGCCCGACCAGCGGCTGGCTGCAGCGCACGATGGTGGCCTGAGACTCCGGATGGATCCAGGACAAGACCTGCAGGAAGACCGGGACCGGGAGGATTGGCACTGTGAAACGGATCACTCTTAAATCTGCAGAAGAAGAAGAAGAAGTCTTCTCAGACTGACCGGGATGCGGTGCCGGGCTCTGAACTGGGACACTCGCTTCACGTCTTCCTCCGAGATGTTGGTGGGGATGACCAGGACGCCGGGGTAGCTGTCGCACAGCTCGTAGCCGCTGTTCAGCCTGCTGATGGTCCAGCTCTCGTTGGGGAGGCCCTGGACACAGGAGGCACAGGGTTGACCTCTCTGAGGCCGTCTCCTGGGAGATGGCAGTCGGCTGTGTGTGTGAGCAGGACGCTACCTGCCGCCTGTACTCCGCCACCGCGTCGTACACCTTCCAGCCGTCCACTGGAAACTGCTCCTGGTACAGGAAGGCGAAGAGAGGCTGCAGAGAGGACGGAGCGCAGCGTGAGACCACGATTCACGTTAGTTCGTGTCCAGCAGAGGGCAGCAGAGTTGCGTTTCATCGGAGCAGGACCCCAGACAGGAGGATGACCTGGTTGCTGGACAGAGGGAAGGCGTGTTTGGACAGCAGCTGCACCACATCTGGCTGGTTGTCCTCCGTCTTATAGGCGAACCTGGGACTCCTCATGTCCTGATGCACACAGGAAAGAACAGAGGAGCCACAAAGTCAAGATTTAACGGATTTACTGCAGACCCTGGTCTCGGTCGTACCTTGCAGACCAGCTCCAGGCCCTTGGTGTTCTCCCCCTGGTTGGGAACGGTGATGGTCTCCAGGCGGCTGATGACCCCCAGGTTGACGTCCAGGACGAAGGGGGAGTCCTGCGGGGGGGAGACGGAGGTCAGAGCGGCTGCAGACGTGTGGGTGTGGCCGTCGGGCGGCGCCCGGTACCTTCTCCACGCTGGTGAAGTACAGCTTGTAGTCTGTGATGGTCAGAGTGCCGTTAACCAGACCGCTGAAGGGACAGATGTACATCACATCTTTCACTGCAAAACAAAGAAACACAAAAAGGCCGTTCAGAACTAATCCGGAGCCCTGACTGTGATGTGGGTCTCAAACGGTGGGGCGTGGCCCCTCCTGGGCTGCACTGGGGGGGGTCGCACGTGAATGGGGGTACCTGTGGTCTGGACGGTCTCTCCTGGAAGCAGGGGGACCTGGTCCTGGAACACCTTCGCCTGAGCTCCGAACCTCAGAGCCGGAAGGTTCTGTGGACAGAGCACAGCGGTCAGCAGGACCACAACTCCCAGCATGCACCTGGGTCACAGGATGCTTTGACACTTCCCACTAAGTAAAGCTAACGGTCCGCTCTGGAAACTGAAGCTGGAGATGGGGGGGGAATGACAGTGAGTCACAGACATGATGTGATGAATGAATGAATGAATGAGTGAATGATACAACCAGAAACTTTCACTCTTTAATAAATCTGGTGTAAAAACAATGGACGCAGCACGTTTCTCACACAGAGAGGTCAGACTGAAGTGGTTCATGAGGAGTTCTTCTGCAGGACAAACGGCAGGATGAGGATGAGGCAGACGAGGGGAAAGAGGGAGAGAAAAGAGGAGAAACTTGCCAAAGAGGCTGAAGGGTGTTCACAGTCACTGTCATCCAGAGAGTCCTGCTGCAGAGGCCGGCGTGGAGCAGAGAGGGAAGAGCAGAGGTTACACAGACTGCCACAGACCGCCAGAGCAGGTCTACAGACCGCCACAGACCACTGCAGCAGGTCCACAGACCACCGCAGACCACTAGAGCAAGTCCATAGACCACCAGAGTGGGTCCACAGACCACCGCAGGTCAACACAGTCCACTAGAGCAGGTATACAGACCACCACAGACCACTAGAACAGGTCCATAGACCACCGCAAGTCCATGGACAACCGCAGGCCACCAAAGCAAGTCCACCGACCACCACAGGCCACCACAGGCAGTCCACAGACTGTAAAGGTAAGTCCACAGACCACTGCAGCAGGTCCATAGACCACCGCAGACCACCAGAGCAAGTCCACAGACCACCACAGACAGTCCACAGACTATAAAGGCAAGTCTATAGACCACCTAATCAGGTCCACAGACCGGGAAGGTGGCACACAGTGTCCAGTGTCTTTCCATTCACCAAATCTGCTCATGTCTGAAAGAGAACAGTTTGAAGGAAAGAGTTTCAGTCTCTGCTCAAACTGGAGGATCAACAAGGACACACACTTCCTCGGCGTAGCAGTGAATAACGAAAGAAGAGATTAGATCCATGATCATAATAAAATTCTGAAAATAATCTAAAAAATGGTATTTAAATACTTAAAATCGGATTTGAAATCCTTTCAAAGAATAAAAAGGCAGCATGTGTGGGACTGATGCAGCAGATATGGTATGAGATGAAAGACTGCAGCAGTCTGTCAGTGGAGCCTCTCAGAGCCTCCATCTGCCACGGAGCAGGAAAACATCCCTGCAGACCCAGAGCAGCCTGGTTCTGTGGAATAACTGCTCTTTCTTTTGGACTCGGTTTCAGTGTTTCACCGTTGGGGGTCTTTGTGTTTTTGAAGTGAAATTTGCTGTTTCTCCGGGTGAATCCGTGAAAACACACATCGTATGAAGACAGAGACAGTTTGAAGCAGCACAACAGTCTTCCTGCTGGAAATGAAGTTTATCAGGTTCTGTTTTCCTGCCAAGCAGTTTAACTCCAGCTGCACTGAGAGAAGTTTCCAGATTATTCAGAGCCTGTAGGAACTAATGAGTATGAAGGGAGGAAGACTCTTACCCTGGGAGTCATCCTCTTGGATACCTGGAGTCACATACACACATGTATACACACACACACACGGACACACACACATCATGAAATGGAAAACACTCCAACTTAATCACAGTGCAGCATCATTTAGATCTCAACTTTAATCCTTCGTTAATGAGATGAAGTGACATGAAGGAGAAACAGACATGGAGCACAGCGCAAACACTGTAGTTTAAATACTAACATCAAACTGCAGAGAGCTGCAGACAGCAGCTGCAGAGAGCTACTGGAGGCTGCAGAGAGCTGCAGAGAGCTACTGGAGGCTGCAGAGAGCTGCACAGAGCTGCAGAGAGCTACAGAGAGCTACTTCAGGCTGCAGAGAGCTACTGGAGGCTGCAGAGAGTTGCAGAGAACTACTGGAGGCTGCAGAGAGCTGCAGAGAGCTACTGGAGGCTGCAGAGAGCTGCAGAGAGCTACTGGAGGCTGCAGAGAGCTGCAGAGAGCTACTGGAGGCTGCAGAGAGCTACTTCAGGCTGCAGGGAGCTGCAGAGAGCTACTTCAGGCTGCAGAGAGCTGCAGAGAGCTACTGGAGGCTGCAGAGAGCTGCAGAGAGCTACTGGAGGCTGCAGAGAGCTACAAAAAGCTACTTCAGGCTGCAGAGAGCTGCAGAGAGCCACTGGAGGCTGTAGAGCGCTGCAGAGAGCCACTGGAGGCTGCAGAGAGCTACTGCAGAGAGCTACTGGAGGCTGCAGAGAGCTGCACAGAGCTGCAGAGAGCTACAGAGAGCTACTTCAGGCTGCAGAGGGCTACTGGAGGCTGCAGAGAGCTACAGAGAGCTACTTCAGGCTGCAGAGAGTTACAGAAAGCCACTGGAGGCTGTAGAGCGCTGCAGAGAGCCACTGGAGGCTGCAGAGAGCTACTGCAGAGAACTACTGGAGGCTGCAGAGAGCTGCACAGAGCTGCAGAGAGCTACAGAGAGCTACTTCAGGCTGCAGAGGGCTACTGGAGGCTGCAGAGAGCTACAGAGAGCTACTTCAGGCTGCAGGGAGCTGCAGAGAGCTACTTCAGGCTGCAGAGAGCTGCAGAGAGCTACTGGAGGCTGCAGAGAGCTGCAGAGAGCTACTGGAGGCTGCAGAGAGCTACTGCAGAGAGCTACTGGAGGCTGCAGAGAGCTGCACAGAGCTGCAGAGAGCTACAGAGAGCTACTTCAGGCTGCAGAGGGCTACTGGAGGCTGCAGAGAGCTACAGAGAGCTACTTCAGGCTGCAGAGAGCTACAGAAAGCCACTGGAGGCTGTAGAGCGCTGCAGAGAGCCACTGGAGGCTGCAGAGAGCTACTGCAGAGAGCTACTGGAGGCTGCAGAGAGCTGCACAGAGCTGCAGAGAGCTACAGAGAGCTACTTCAGGCTGCAGAGGGCTACTGGAGGCTGCAGAGAGCTACAGAGAGCTACTTCAGGCTGCAGGGAGCTGCAGAGAGCTACTTCAGGCTGCAGAGAGCTGCAGAGAGCTACTGGAGGCTGCAGAGAGCTGCAGAGAGCTACTGGAGGCTGCAGAGAGCTACAAAAAGCTACTTCAGGCTGCAGAGAGCTGCAGAGAGCCACTGGAGGCTGTAGAGCGCTGCAGAGAGCCACTGGAGGCTGCAGAGAGCTACTGCAGAGAGCTACTGGAGGCTGCAGAGAGCTGCACAGAGCTGCAGAGAGCTACAGAGAGCTACTTCAGGCTGCAGAGGGCTACTGGAGGCTGCAGAGAGCTACAGAGAGCTACTTCAGGCTGCAGAGAGCTACAGAAAGCCACTGGAGGCTGTAGAGCGCTGCAGAGA